>NW_024355206.1:4275776-4386366 GCF_902729225.1 Pteropus medius | reverse complement strand
AGGGGGGTGAAGGGGACCTGCATCCCTTGGAAGGCTGTTCCATCATCAGTCCGGGCGCCTCCACCCACCCCCAGACCTGGAGGTGCATCAGTCCCTCGCGTTAAAGGGTCGGCACGGTCCTTCCCGGAGGGGTGGATTTGCGAGGGGTTGGGGCGGGGCGGGCCCTCTGCGGACACGCCCCCCGGGCCGGGCGCCTTTAAGAACCTCTGCGCGCGGCCCTGATTGATAAATCCGCGCGCTGCCTGCGCCTCCGCAGACTGCGGCCTTTGCAGAGCGCAGCGCGCGGCGCCGCCGACCTCGCCTTCCCGCCTGCGCTCCCTTCCTCTGCGGCCGTCGCCGCACCCCGGCCACCCCATGTCGGCCGCCCCTGCCTACAGCGAGGACAAGGGCGGCTCCGCGGGTCCCGGGGAGCCCGAGTACGGCCACGACCCAGCGAGCGGTGGCATCTTCTCCTCCGACTACAAGCGGTGAGGGAGCCGCCCAGAGGGTGGGCAGGGGCCTGAGGCCTCCCAGGTCCCGCGCCGGCGCCCAGCCTTCGCAGACGCGCTCCGGCACCATGGACAGCGCCCGGCCCGCCAGCCAGGCCCAGCTCAGGCCCCGCCCCGGCCGCGCGACCGGAAGGCCGCAGCCACCTCCCGCGGCGGGCCGGGCCTCCTGATCCTGTCCCCGCCGCCAGCACCCCGCCCGAGGGGCCGACTTGGCGTCTGGGAAGTGGGTTGAAGGCTGTGGGGGATGGGCCAGCCAGCTCTTTGCCTGGTGGACTGATCGTCCCTGCTCCAGGGGTTTTTCCGTAGGTTTGGATTACGGGCTCCCAGCCTTTTTTCCCGGCTGGCTAAGTGGCTCCAAAAGAACGTGGGGAGAGGTCAGAGTCCTGGAGGAAGGCCACCCAGGGGTACAGAGTCAGAGCCTCCCAGGCCTGGCTCCTCCTACAAATCCATTTCCCCTCATTCTTGTACCCACGTTTTCATCCCGGGCTCTTACGTGGCGCCTTCCTCCTATGGTTCAACCCCACCTTAATGCGCCTCTTCCCCGGACCCCAGCTCTGCCTTATTCCTTCGTTCTTAGTAAATTCTGAAGTATATTTAGGGGCCTACTACGTGGAGTCTTGTCCTAGTCTCTGAATACAGCTGTGAACATGAAACAGTGCTTGTCTTCAAGTTGCTCTAGAAGGGAGCGAAGAAGAGGAATCTGTCGGTGACAAGTCAGTTTAGTGGGGATAGTGGGAAGGGTGGAGGAGCTGGTCCCTGGCCCAGGAGAGGGGAGACGTAAGGATGTTCCAGGCAGGCGGGAGTGTTGGAAGGTGAGGAGGTGAAGGAGAGCCATTTGACAGGTCTGTAGATACAGGTGCAGTGTGGCCAGAATCACTGTGCAAACCACTGGAGTAACTAGAAAGGAGGGTGGGGAAATGCCTTTTGGGGGGCTGCTGAAGGTTTCTAAGCAGGTCGATGTCAGATTTGCATTTTAGAAGGATCTCGGGCTGGATTGTAGAGAAGAGATTGGAGGGTGTGTGGGACTGAGCAGGAGACAAGTGAGTATGGAGTATTGAAGTTGGTGGGGGCGGAGGGAGGTGATCTGGTGATGGCCTAGAGTAGAGGAAGGGTAGAGGACTTGAGGGCTGTTAAGGAGGTAGAAGCCACAGACCTGATGACTGATTGGAAGAGAAGTGAGAGGAAGAGGCTGGGAGAAGACAGGGATGATACCCCCAAATTGCTAGTTATTGCCGCTGGATAGATGGTGGTGCTGTTCAGTGTAAATTTGTGGAAAAGAGCGTTGAGCCCAGCTTTGGGCATGCTGAGATTATAAAGTCAGAACATTCTAGTCCAGTTGGTAGGTGGAGATTAAGATTTGGATTCCAGGGAAGAGAGAGAGGGACAGAGAATATTAAAGCCATGTAAGAAAGTGAAAATTAACCCAAGCAGAGTGTACAAGTGTAGTGAGGTCACAGGTAGGACCCCTGAAGACACCAACATTAGAGGTGACCAGAGAGCAGGGGGGAAAGTGTTTCAAGGTAACTGAGAGAAAGTAAACCGAAAGGCAACAGGAAAATAAAATATTCCAAGAAGAAGGAAGCCATCAGTAGTGTCAGTGCCCATTGAGGTCAGGTCAGACAAGGAAAAAAATTTGTGAGCATTGATTTGACAAAACGCAGGTCAACCCCTCCCTGCTCTATTCACTACCTCTTGCCCTGAGAGACCAGTTCTGGCAAAGTCATCGGAAGAGCTAGGTTGTTTCCCCCCAATATTCTATTATGAAAATTTTGAAACCTACAGAAATGCTGAATAAGTAATACAATAAATATATGTATACCCTTCACCTAGCTCCAACCGTTGTTGACATGGTGCCAAATTTGCTTTATCTAGCCATCGAATCATAACATATTTTCGGCTGAATCATATAAGTTGCAGACATCATGACCCCTGAGCCCTCAGTTCTAATCAGCATCTCAAGCTAGATTAAAGTGAATAGTTACGTGACTAGAAGCTGAATGAGTAAAACCCCTGTGAATGGGAATTTTGCCTTCAAGAAGTTCGACTGGAAAGGGGAAAGAGGGAAAGAGCTGCCGGAGGAGAACACTGTTTCCGGGTTCATTTTTGTTTTTGTTTGTGCGTTAGGATCGAGAGCCCGGAGCAAGTTTCACTGTGATGGAGAGGAAGCAGCAGAGTGGGAGAAGCTGGCGGGGGTGGACGGAAGTGCAGCCAGCCCCCCAGTGATGGGAGGGGAGGCTCACGGGGCTGGATGGGAGGACCGGCCGGGCTGCGAGGAGGGCAGGACGCGAGGAGAGCACAGACCTTCGGGAGCTGTGGGGGATTTTATCTAAGGCAAGGCTGTGGGTGGGAACTTGAGGCTGGCCAAGGGGTTTTGAACTAACCGTGAATAAAGCCACCCACCCCTGGCAGGGGGGCAGCGAGGACGAGAGGGCCAAGTGAGTAGTTGGAGGGATGATCTGGGGGGCTCAGGCCAGGTAGGGAGGAAAGTGAGACAAGAGGGTTCAGGTCAGAGTGAGGAATGTGCAAGATGTCTGAGGAAGAGAAGTTCTAGGGAGGCAGAGGTCCGGCCGTGGCCTGGGAGTGGAGGGGACAGGGCACCTCTCGCCTCTGTCTGGATCAGCTCCGCAGCCCCTAGCCTCCTGCCCGGGGATTGGGGCTTGGCTTAGTCCCCAGTCTCCTCCCCTCCTGAGTCCTTGTCTCTGAGCAGTGAAGAGGAAACCAGAGCCTCTCACCCTGCCAGTGTCTGGTTTCTGAGTTTCGGGGGCGAGCTGTCTGGTGACAGTAACAGGCATCCCCAGCTCCCTGGCCAGGTCAGTCCCATCCCAGAGCGGGACCTGGTGCCCAATGCAGCGATTCCTGCAGCTGCCAGGGGCCGTGATGAGGCCAGGGTCCAGAAGGGCCTGTGCGGCCGATCAGGAGGCCGCCAGCCCCGTGCTGGCACCCGAAGGTGGGCCCCCACCCTGGTACCAGGCCTTACAGCCTGAGGAGCTTCGGTGGCTGCAGGCACCAGAGGAAGACACAACCCCAGAAGCGTCTCTGGAAGGACCTTGCCCGGAGCCTGGCCAAGGCCAGAGTCAGAGCCAGCCACTACGGTACAGAGGAACCCGCAGGGGCCCCACCCAGCTGCCACTCAGCCCAGACTCCTCCAGTCCCACCTCCCCAGGAGCAGGAGGCCTGGGCTGGCATTTCAGGTCCCGGTGGGGTGGGTAAGAGTGGGTCAGGGGACACAGTATGGGGACCAAGAATACGAGTGGGGGTAATGAGGGGCATAACTCCCTGGAGCCCGAGAGGAGGAGGATCATGAAGTGTCTTTGGGTTGAGGTCTCACACTGACCTTTTCCTTGCCTCAGGCCCTGGTGGCTAGACTGGGCTCCAGGTGCGGTGTGAGGACAGGCTGAAGCTCATACACAGTTTGCCAGCCTCTCCTGGCTCGTGAATTGGAACTGGTGCGGTGAGGGGAGGGAGGCAGGTGGACATCAGAGGAGGTGAGCACCATTGGCCTCGAATGCCATGCTTTACCCCCAGCTGGCTCCACTCAGCCCCTCAGGCCAGGCCAGGGGTCAAGTCAGAGTGAGCAAGTGTAAGGGGACCTGGGGACCTGACCAAGAGTAACGTTTCATGGCCTCGGGGTGTTGCTGTGCCTCTGTCCCTTCCTCTCCCTCTGGGGAACGTGAGCTGGTGGGAGTGAGGATGAGAGGCTCAGGGTGTCTCACCCCAGGAGGGGGTTGCCATCTGTGTCACTGGGTATCTGGCAGTCCTGCCTGTGCTGTACGCCCAGCGGGCCCTGCTCGACCTCCTTGGCCCAGGGCCTGGAGCCCTCGGGCCTGAAGCGTGTTCACCCAGCCGAGTGAGTGAGAGCAGTAGGGTGCCCCGGCGCGGACCTGCGGGTGTGTGCATTTGACAAAGGTCTGTGGCATTCGTGCGTGTGGCGAGGACACCTGGGTGTGAGGAACTGCTTTAGAGAACACTCATAGTTAGATGGCTAACTCCCACTGCTCCCAGGGAAGCCACCCCAGGGTGACAGGCAAGGACACCAACCTGACCCCTCACGGGAGGTCACAGGATCCATGAGGCTGGGTATATTTTATCTTAGAAGCCTAAATTTATCATCAAAAATCTCAAGGAGGAGGCCAGTGGCCATTTTGGTGAACGAGGTTGTCAGAAAAGTGTGTGTGTGTGTGTGTGTGTGTGTGTGTGTGTGTGTGTGTGTGAGATGGGTGTGTGTGTGTGAGATGGTGTGTATCTGTGTGGGACGCATCTGTGAGGGCGTGGGGGAGCATGGAGAGGTCTGTGAGCATAAGGCTCAGGAATGTAGGTATGGATTTGGGGGTGTCATAGGTGTGTGGAGGTTAGACATGTGTGTGTCTGTAGGTGTGTGTGGCAGGGGGAGGTATATGTGGAGACTGTTTTTGAAGGAAGTACCTGTGTGGTGTATGTGCCTATGACAGTGTTTCTATGGGGTTGTGGGCGGGGGGTGGAGGTGGGGTTATGGGTGTATGTATGGATTGTATGGGTCTGGAGGCATATGTGTTTCAGGGTTCTGAGTGTCTGTGGGGCGCAAGTATGTCTGGGGTTTATAGGAGTGTCTGTGGTACATATGGGCAGTTCTGGCATTTGGTGATGGTATTGGGCTGTGTAGGTGTCTCTGGGGTGAAAGGTGACCGTGGGGCATCTGTAGAGAAGACCCTGGGGTGCATTGGGTTCCGTTTGTGTATTGGGGCAGGTGGTGCCCAGCTCCGTCATTTTTCCCGGACCCTTGGAACTGCCCAAGCTGAGCTCAGTGGTCTGTACCACTGTCTATACCACCGTTGTCCTGAGCTCAGGCCCCCTAGGACCTGACCCCCCTGGTCTGCATTTGGGAGAGTGATGAGGTGCTTGTGCTCTGGACCTGGCTTGGCCATGGGGGAGGAGAAGATGTCTTCTGGTTTGGGGGCATTCTCCCTCGCCTGCCACGTAGTAGAGATTTAGATCGACAGGAAGGGCTGGATATCTTCTGCATTCGCCTGACAGCCAGCAAGGCCTCTGTGTTCTAGAAGGCATCATCTTTCTACTTTGCTTTCCATCAAAACTCTCTTCAGGAGACACTTCCTAACATGCTTGGAACGTGAATTCTGAGCACCCCTTTTGTCTTTTCTGTTTTTATCTGTTAAGTGCTCAGTTATGTCTACAAAACGCAGCCCTGTGACTAGGTATGTGAGATTTCTGATTCCTCTTTTCCTCTTAGCATTTGTCACTTACTCATTTCTCAGCCTCAGCAGCAGCCGCATTGGCCTCTTTATGACTATTGTCACACTTTTCTCATTCCTTATATTGCTATCCCCAGCTTATGATTTTTTCTATGGTTTCTAAATGTTTCGCTCCTGTGACTAAGTTTGCACACACTGCTTTTTAATTTCTACCTTTGGTGATAGTTCTCCAGGCTGGGTTCTCAAGCCTGGACAGAAGCTGCGGGCTATCAGAGTGTCATTTGGGAGACTGGAGAATGTGCAGGGCCCCACACAGAGTTGGTTACCACATTTCGGAGTTGTCTTGGCAACATATGAGCGCATCTGTTGGCCCACAGCTCTGTCAATTGTGTGTAGACACGTTTTCCTACGGGTTTATTCACAATTCTTTGTTCACTTCTTTGACCACCGGCCCCGGGGACCTCTGAGTGTGGTTGGGCAGGTTGTTCACTGCACAAGGGTACCTGGCCAAGAATACCAACCCATGACCTATTCGCTGAGTGGGGAGCAACAGCTCAGGGTAGTGTCTACCTGGAGGGGCAGGCAGCTGGCGATGGGCTTGCAGCAGCCCTGACAGTGAAAGCTGGATATGGGCCCTATAAATTTATATCAGTACTTTATCTGTTTTGATTATTAAACTTTCACCATATCCTAAATATTTTTCCTTTTGTTGCTGTTATGGGTTAAATTCTTTCCCTCTCAAATTCATGCGTTGAAGCCCTAACCTCTAATAAAGCAGAATGGACTGTATTTGGACATAGGGCCCTCAAGGCAGTAATTAAGTTGAAATGAAGTCATTAGGGTGAGCCCTAATCCTGTATGGCTAGTGTCCCTATAAGAAGAGATGAGGACACAGACACACTCAGAGAGAAGACAGCCACCTATAAGCCAAGGAGAAAAGCCTCAGGAGAAACCCCACTGACACCTTGATCTCAGACTTTTTAGCTTGCAGAATTGTAAGAAAATAAGTTTGTTGCTTAAGCCACCCAGTTAGTGGTCATTTGTTACCACAGCCACAGCAAATGAATACAGTTGCCTTATTTTTTTTCTTAAATGTAGTTTTTATATACTAAAGTTAAAAAAATTTAGCCATCTTGTTACTGATAATGTCATGACCTCAAAGATAAAAAAAAATTCCCCTTCCTCTTCCATATTTTAAAGTAATTTAACAAATAAATGTGAAAATTATTTTGGTGTGAAATATGTATACAAGTTAAGTTTTTTGCTGCCTGCCTGTTGTCCAAACAGCGTTTATTGGGGGAGGGGGAATCTTTCTTCCATTGGTGTGTTATTTGTTACTAACACATTAATTTAGATCCACTTGTGAAGTGTCCCCCTTTGACTCTATTTTTAATCTAGTACTATAGATCTTTTATCATTGTCACAGTTTGCATTTTAAATTCCGGTAAAATGAGTTGTGTGTCACTGTTCCATTGTTCTCTTCTTTTCCCTAAAATAGTCTTTGGAGTTACTACCTATTTTTTTTTTTTTTTTTCCTTTTCCAGATGAATTTTACTGTCACTTCATGAAGTTTGACTAAATGCTTCTGTTGAAATTTCAGTGGGCATTGCATGAAATCTATGTATTGGCTTGGGGACTACTTTTATTCTCCTTGGTCATTTATTCAAATCTTCATTTATTTCTCCCATGAGGGTTGAATGGCCATTGAATGTTGAGGGATAGGTCTGGCCTTTGTTATGAGTGTCTGGGACCCATCCCGTCCTTGGAGTCAGCTCAGTCTGTGGGTTCAGGGCCTGGGAGCACACTCAGTGTAGGGCAAGGGCATCTTGGTCTTGCTTTGACAGCCACCTCTTTTCCACTGGCGCAAGTTCCTTCTCATCCATCCAGCTGGCCATTTCCTGGGCAGAGTCTTCACCTTTCCCACCCCAGACCCTTCCTCTGTCTCCTGGCTCTATGTCCCTGGCTGTATTAGTTTCCCAGGACTGTAACAATGTACCACAAACTGGGTGGCTTAAAACAACAGAAGTTTATTGTCTCACAGTTTGGGAGGCTAGAAGTCCAAAATTGAGGTGTCGGCAGGGCCACCTTGCCATTTCCTGTGTCCCTTCTTTCTGCCTGGATCCTCCTAAGTAATAGCCCCACCCCCATTCTGTGCCTTCAGCTGACCCCTTGTGCCTCTCGCCAGGCATGACGACCTGAAGGAGATGCTGGACACCAACAAGGATTCCCTCAAGCTGGAGGCCATGAAGAGGATAGTGGCGGTGAGGAGCAGGGAGGGGCAGGGAGGGGACCTCCTTGGGGGAAGGGCCTGGGCTCAAAGAGCAGCTCTCCTTGGCCCCTTGTGCACCTCCTACTATTAAGAGCTGGCTTTCTCCCTTCTCCTTCTCCCCTGACCTTGACCCCACCACTCAGATGATTGCCCGGGGAAAGAACGCCTCAGACCTGTTCCCCGCCGTGGTCAAGAACGTGGCCTGTAAGAACATAGAGGTAAGCACTCCCCAGTGAGGGGTCTGTCATACCCACCTCCACCAAGAAGACACTCGAGCTGGTCGGGGGTGAGGAAGGGAACCATCTGGCCCCTGGGTGACCAACCTGCTCAGAAATGGCCCTAGTCCAGGAAGAAACACTATCCACATATCCTTGAACTAGGTGTGGATCAGAGTGAAGGTGGGGTATACTTGGGATGCCCACCCCTCCTCCCCCGGAGGAATTTGTCCCCATGGATCACAGCCAGCTGGGGTGATGGCATCTCACAGGGTGGGGCACCATCCCTCCTAAGAAACCTGCTGTCCCCCAGGTGAAGAAACTTGTCTACGTGTACCTGGTACGCTATGCTGAGGAGCAGCAAGACCTGGCCTTGCTGTCCATTTCCACCTTCCAGCGTGGCCTAAAGGTTAGTGGTCTCAGGTACCTCCCAAGGCCTGGGCCTCACTGTGCTCTATGGGAGGAGTGGGCCAGAGCCTGGGAGGAAGGCTCTGGAGGCCCTTTCCTGCCTGCCTTAGGTTGGGAGGGTCAGAGTCAGAGGAAAGGACCAGCCAGACCCTCTCGGGGTGGAAGCCAGCTCGGAAGGGGCATGCCAGATGAAGTGAGTGCCGAGGCTGTGTCTCCCCTCCTCTGAGGAGCCCGTGGTAATGACTGCCTCAAATATGAACCCCTTGAGCGCCTGACAGTGGGTCCCGTTGGCCCTCACCCCCACTGGTATAAAGGAACCCTGGCCCACAGCCAGGCAGAAGTCAGGCTCCTTAAGGCGGAATCTCTTGGAGGGAGCTGCTACCTGGTTCCTCACCTGTGGGTGTCAGAGCACTGCCAGGCTCACCCAGTCTAGGTGTCTGTAGAGAACAAAGACTTTGGAACATTTTCGCCTGGAACTTGGTAAGGAGGACAAAAAGGTTTGCTGAAAACAACGAGTGCCAGCCAAGAGGAAAACAGCAAAGTTGACCATGCAGGAGGCCTGCCTCAGATGCCAAGGCTGGGTCTGAAAGTCAGTGCAGCAGACGGAAACTTATGACAGGTGTTTTTCAGGAAGTTCAGTACTGCCCGTTATTCCCGGAGAGTTGGGACAAGCTCGTTGTTGTTTAGCACCAGGAAGAGAAGCAGACTTGTTTCAGATGCCCCAGTGTTATGCAAAAGAGCCATTTTTAAAGACCTGGATCCCATCTATTGTGGCTCAGCTCTTTGAGGCAGGCAGGAATTAAAATCGCCTAAGGGAAGCGACAGTGGGAGGAGTCAAGTTCTTTAGAGCTGGAGTGGAGGCTGAATCCTCCCCATGCTATTAAAACTGAATATTCTCACATCTTGTTTTTGCATATGAAATGCAGCATGATAGTCTCTACTGGGTGCTTCCCCTGGTTAGAAGATATCTCAAGGGTAAAGAAGCAACATCACTGCCATTCTCGTCTCTCTCCACACCAGAGTTCTCAGCTCCCATTACAACCATTAACTCCCCTCGTCTTCCCACACATTTAGTTCACATTCCGCGAGAGGGACTCTGAAAGGTCCAGCTCATCTTTTCATGCCCCGCTGATTCCGTAGGTTGCTGAGCAGACTGAGAATTGACCACCCACATCTGGGCCCAGTTCAGTCTGCAATGGCCGGCAGGAAGGGCTGACAACATCTGCTGCTCTGCGGTGGGATGGAAAGCAAGGGTGCCGGCACATATCATTCATTCATTCACTCAGCAAATACTTGGATAGCTCTATGCCACACGTTGTGCTAGCTTATTTTTAAAAGTCAAAAACCATAAGGATCTATCTCAGATTGGCAGGTAATCTTTTGGTTTGAATCAGGGTGAAATCATCTTATTGGAACCACTCTGGAATTTTTGCACAGGCAGATTTTACATTTACCTGTAGTTTCTACAGTCTTTTCTCCTTTTAGAAAACCAGAACTCATTAGTTCAACTCAATGCAGTGATTTCTCTAGAAGAGTGGGCAGCAAACTTTTTCTGTGCCCTGCCAGATAGTAACGCACAGGCCATGCGGTCTCAGCCATGCAAGTACTCAGCTTCGCCTTTGCAGTGTGAAAAGCAGCCATAGTTGAGTGGGTATGGTGAGGTTCTGATAAATTTTTATTTATAAAAAAGGCAGAAGACAGATTTGGCCCAAGGGCTATAGTACCGACCTTTGCTTTAGACCATTTCTCACAGTCACAGGTCATCTCCAGGGATGGAGACCTCATTCTTTCATAAGATAATTTGCTCTATCCTAAGACAACTACAATTTTTTTTTTTAACTGTTAATATTATGTTGAAACCTCCATAGCTGTGATTTTTTAGTCTATTTCGGACTCATAAAAGACATAAATACAATGAATATATATATCCAGCATAAGAAACAAAACATTCATTAAACAGCTAAAGATCCCTCTATATCTTCCCATGTAAAATTCATATGCATGTTTGTATTCTTTTATTATTTCCATATTCCTAAATAATATATATATTATTGTCTTGTAAATGATATCATATTATATATGTGTTCCTCTAAAACTCATTTTCTTTTTGTTGATTTTGGGCTCTCCTGCACATTAGGACCATTTCCATCCAGCGTTCTCCTTTCTTTTTATAAGCACATGGTGAGGCTGTGTTTGCATTCTTAACCCACTAATATGGTTGATTCAGTTCAGACAAGCCTCCGGTTGGCAAGCAGCTAATCTAGGTCTCCCTACATCCTGTCTTCATGCAATTGGTCCCTTGAGTCCCCTATGGATCTACTGTATTTAATTTTATCGGTTTAGCACAGGGTCCGAGCCAGGGTGCTTCTGAATCTTAATTTTTGACTTCCTGATTGTGTGTCTTCCTCCAGCATGTTGATAAGCTGTTCAGATCAGGGCAGCAGACTGAGTCCCATGGCATTTCATAGTTCCAGGTTGACACGGATCTGTTACTAAACTTTCCCCAAGTATGTTTAAGTTATTGATCCACCTAACTGTACAGTGACCAGTATTTTCCCATCTCTTTTGGAAGGATCTTATTCAATAGCAAACACATTTCTTAACACTTCTCATGTGCAAAAGGCTATGGTGATGCAGAAGTGAAATAGACATGAATTCTGCTTTTAAAATGTTTACCTGGTCAATGAAACAAGAGGCCTGCATCAAAAATGGCAGTCAAGGACATCTATGGGAGACTCCCACAAAGACCTCGCTGAAGTCAAGATACGTAATGTCAATATCTACCAGCCCAGTTACCCTATCAAAAAGGAAAATAGATTTAGGGTAACTTTCTGTGAATCCATAATCGTTTCCAAATAAAATTTTTTAAAAAAGGAAAATAGGTTTTAGCAGTAGATGAGATATATAGTTCGACTCTAAGAAAATAGACTCCTGCTTTTTAAATAAGTGCCTGTAAACCGTATGTTTAAAAAATAATTCCAGAATTTTGACAGGGATTACCATCATTTTCACCCATGATTTTGTGGCTCTCCCCATTTTTGAAAATCAGGGTAGCATCTCCCCATTAGTGTCCCAGCACCTCTCCATTGTCCAAGATGAACAGTAATTTACAGCTGCTGATGTCGTAATGCCTCAATTACAATGCACTGTCTAAGGCGCTTCTTAGGTGTATAGGAAGTGATGTGGAAGAAGAGGAAGAGCCCCTTGCGAGAGGCTCTCGGGAGAGAGGAATGCGAGGATGAACTCTCAGGAAGGGAGGCCATCTTGCACTTGCCGGTAGTCACCTCCGCCATAAACACAAAGACAGACACACACCCTTAATGGACAGGAAGTGTTTCAGGAACTTTCGGCATTTTTAAATTTTTATTTATTTATTTATTTTTAATTTGAGAACATTTTTTTTTTATTCTCTTAAAATGAAAAGGTAAAATTAAAACAAGTCACAGATTTAATGAAGTACATTAAATAAACGATGAGAGTTTGCCATCTTTAAAGTCGTATTATGTTCTCCTCTAAGGAACTTTTGGTGTTTTGAAAGCTTTCTACTCTTCCTAAAAGTGAAGCAGCCCATTGCCATTCCTGTTCAGGTGTGAGATTTCTGCAGCCAGAGCCAAGAATCGGTGCCCTTGAGCAACACTGGCACATCATCCAGGCTCAGGACAGGAGGCAGGAAGCTAGGGACAGTTTCACGCGGGTGGCCTCTCATGGCTCTGCCTCTACCTCTGCCCTTAGGATCCCAACCAGCTGATTCGTGCCAGTGCCCTCCGCGTCCTCTCTAGCATCCGTGTGCCCATCATAGTGCCTATCATGATGCTGGCAATCAAGGAAGCTGCCTCGGACATGTCACCCTATGTGCGGAAAACGGCTGCCCATGCCATCCCCAAACTCTACAGGTATGGCCCAGCCCTGCCCTCCACTTCTCAGGAGTGTGGTTCGCAAGCCCCCAGCCCACCTTTGTCCTCTCCCAAGTCTGGCAGGCCGGCTTTTATTTACTCTTTACATGGTTTAAGACAGTTTGGGGAACTGACAGATTGAGGACTGTGGAGGTGGCGGCTCGCACCTCTCTAAGAATAGGGTTGAATGAGGGAGGTGAGCACAGCTTGGGCAGATGGGGCGCGGGGCAAATCCCTCTCAACAGTTTCTACCTCAGTTTGGATTCTGACCAGAAGGATCAGTTGATAGAGGTCATCGAGAAGCTTCTGGCCGACAAGACCACGGTGTGTACAAGGGCACACAGGGATGGGTGGTGGAAAGTGGCCATGGAGAGACCCTTCAGCCCTTCCGTTGACCCCCTCCTGCCCCTGCCCACTTCTCAGCTGGTGGCGGGCAGCGTGGTGATGGCCTTCGAGGAGGTGTGTCCGGAGCGCATCGACTTGATTCACAAGAACTACCGGAAACTCTGTAACCTGCTCATCGACGTGGAGGAGTGGGGTCAGGTGGTCATCATCAGCATGCTCACCCGCTACGCGCGCACGCAGTTCCTGAGCCCCACGCAGAACGTGAGTGCGCTGGGCCCCCAACCCTCGCCCGCAGCGTGGGGAAGGAGGGTCACCGAGAGGAGGCACCTCCTGCCCCGCTTGTCTCCCCAAAGGAATCCCTGCTGGAGGAGAACCCCGAGAAAGCCTTCTATGGCTCAGAGGAGGATGAGGCCAAGGGCCCAGGATCGGAGGAGGCGGCTGCCGCGACGCTGCCCACCCGGAAGCCCTATGTTATGGACCCGGATCACCGGCTGCTGCTGCGCAACACGAAGCCGCTGCTGCAGAGCCGCAGTGCCGCGGTGGTCATGGCGGTGGCGCAGCTCTACTTCCACCTGGCGCCCAAGGCGGAGGTGGGCGTCATCGCCAAGGCCCTTGTGCGCCTGCTGCGCAGCCACAGGTGCGTGCCGGTCCCAGGCCCACCCACAGCCTGGGATTGGCCCTGCCCCACTGCAAGACCCTGGGCACATCATGTACCCCACCGTCCCCACCCTAACCCCTCCCCTCCCCACCAACCCCTCCGCCCCGCGCACTGACCCCAGCTCTGCCTGACCACTGGTGCCCTCCCCACATCGGTCCTCTTCTCTCTCCTATTTGGTCCACTTCCCATTCCCCACCCTCTGCCCTCGCCCCATCTGAGGGGCCGGGATACCTCTGACCGTCCTCCCCGCAGTGAGGTGCAGTATGTCGTGCTTCAGAATGTGGCCACCATGTCCATCAAGCGCCGGGTGAGCAGGGGACCGAGGCCGGCCTTCTCAGTCAGAGGGGTGGCTCCTGTGGGCCCTAGGGGTTCTGGGGAAAGCAGGCTGGGGGAGTGCTTGGCGGTGCAGCGTGGTGAAGGGGCGACCCCAGATGCAAGTGGAGAGGGCAGGCCTGGATCCCGAGGGCTGCAGAGGGAGGAAAGCCCAGTGAAGAAAGACCCTGCCGGATCTGAAAGGGAGGAGGGGAGAATCGAGGATGGGAGGGCGGAGATGTGGCAGGGAGGATACTGGGCCCCAGCAGGGGAGGGATGGCTCTGGAAGAGAGGGCTGATGCGAGCTCTCTTGTGCCAGGGTATGTTTGAGCCCTACCTGAAGAGTTTCTACATCAGGTCTACCGACCCCACCCAGATCAAGGTCCTGAAGGTGAGTGATGGACAGAAGTGGTGCAGCCTTTCTGCGTCCCTCCCTCACACCCATAGACCCACTCATATCCACAGGTGGCCACCTCAGTGCCTATTTCTGGGGCTGAGCCCATGGCCACCCCAGCCAGAAGTGTTTTCTCAGGAAGCCAGCCTAGCGAGAGTCAGGGACAAGGAAGGGAAATGCCCTCTGCCTAGACCTGTTAGATACCTGCCACTTTTCACATATGAAGTGACCTGATTTTCATAATAAGCTCAGAAAGTATACATAATCTCCGTTTTACTAAAATGTGTCCCAGGGAAGTAAGGTAACTACCCCAAAGTCAGTTCTGATGACTTTAAAATTCATACTTTCCCAATGCAGTCTCTGTCCTCCACTCACAGTGTTATTGCCCCCACAGACCTACCCCCTCAGACGTTCACGGGAACCTATGCCCACCGACAAAGTGGCAGCAGCCTGTACCCCCATTCCATTCCTACTCGGCCTCCTCATTAGTGACTAATTTCATTTGGCAGCAGTTCCTCCTAGCCCTTCTGAACTTAGTCACATAGCTAGAGATAAGGGTACGAGGGAAGACGAACTGATCGGGCAGCCTGCCCTGGCGGGGCTTACCATCTAGTTGGGATGAGGAGGAGGCACTGAGCGGTTAGTCACAAAACAAATGGCAAAGTCCATGTGTGAGACGTGGTATGAAGGAGCAGTGCAGAGAGCTATAAAAGCATTAAATAGGAGGACATGATCTCATCTGGTGTCAGGGAAGTTGCCCTTCAGGAGGTGAGGCTTGAGCTCAGCTGAGGAGTGAACACGAATTATCCAGGTAAAGGCAGGGACAGGAGTGGGAAGAACAGCATATGCAAAGGCCCTGAGGTAGGAAGGGGTCTGACGAAGGGCCTGTGTGTGACTGGGGCGTAGAGGGCAAGGGGGAGTGGCCGGAGATGAGAGGGGGACAGTGGTCAGATCATTCAGGGACTTACAGACCGAGGTAAGGACATCCGTCTTTATCTTAGAAGCAGTAGGAGGCTGCGAGTTTTCAGTGGCAGTGGAGAGGCGACGCAATCACGCCGTAAGTGCGCTGTGTCAGGGAGCCCCTTGACGGGGCAGAGGGGTCCTGCATTCTGGACAAGTGTCGTGATCTGCCAGTTCCCTCGTGAGTCTGAGGATGCTGCAGGACCGCCCCGAGGAGTGTTTTCCGGTCTGTGGAGCGTGTTTGGAATGTCGGGCCGTGAAAGCACAGAAAGCCCATTCTCCCTCCCCTGCAGCTGGAAGTGTTGACCAACCTGGCCAATGAGACCAACATCCCTACGGTCCTGCGGGAATTCCAGGTATGGGCCAAGGCAGCGCCCAGGCAGAGGGGCCCAGGAGCTCCTGTGTGCAGCGGGAATCGTCCTGTGGGTCACACCTTCTCTAAAGGGTCCAAAGCAGAGAACCTTATCTTAGGTCCCCTCCCAATGCCTTCTGCTGGCTTTGGGCCAAGGAATCACGGGGTGACAGGTAAAGGTGTCACTCCCTCTCCCAGAGTTCAGTCTCTGGCGTGATGAGTCATCAAATGAGGGGTGACAGCTTTCCAGAAGGTCACCCTCAAGCCTGCAGTCACTGAGGGGTCACTGCCTGCTAGGGGTCACTCTGTTGTGGTGTCCTACAGACCTATATTCGCAGCATGGACAAGGACTTCGTGGCAGCCACGATCCAGGCCATTGGACGCTGTGCAACTAACATAGGCCGAGTCCGTGACACCTGCCTCAATGGCCTGGTGCAGCTGCTGTCCAACCGTGATGGTGAGTGTCTATCTATCTGTCTGAGTGTCCAACTTTGGTGACCATGGGTATCTGCCTGTGTGTCTGACTCTGACAGCCAGTGGGCATCCACCTGTCTATCCGGGCACGGTGTCTGTCCATCATTCTGTCTGCCTCAATAAGTGTCCAAGTGTCCCTGCATCTCTGAGAGCCACTGGAGAAGCGCAGGGGGGTGAGGAAGAGAGCCGAGGGCCTGGGGGCATTGCAGGTGTGTCTGTCCACCTGTGTATGGCCATCTGACTGTCCCGGGGTCCACACACTCATTCCCGTCCCACAGAGCTGGTGGTCGCAGAGTCAGTGGTCGTCATTAAGAAGCTGCTGCAGATGCAGCCGGCACAGCATGGAGAGATCATCAAACACTTGGCAAAACTCACAGACAACATCCAGGTTAGCGTGTAACCCCATGTCCCCCTCCCCACCACAGCATCCTTTCCATGATTTGAAAATCAAGTTCAAACCTTCCATATTGGCCCTTAAAGGTCTATAGGTGGAAAGAGGGGAAAGATGGGACCATGTAACTGTGATCGCATTGCCCAAGATTCGCCTTCCCTTTGGGGATCCCTCACTGAGCTCCCCACTCATGTTTTCTCCAAAGCCGAGATGGGTGGCCGATGGACAAATCCTGTGTTTTTTGCCACACTGAAACATTCAAACAAGACGTTCCTGAAGATTCAGGAAGAGTAGCAGTAAAGCATTGAGGGTACAACAGATCCAGAAAGTCAGTCTTTTCAACCACGACTGACTTTGGGTTTGAAGAAGCCAGAACTCTGGGGAAGAGGGGAGATGCCGCCCAGGAAATGCACGCCTTTTAATCTCTCTCCCACCACCCCTTACGCCCGTTTCCAGAGAACCCCGCAATGCAGTGGGCCAGTTCCCTGGCAGGCGCCGTGCTCACCCACATGCCACGTTTACCCCAGTCCTAATGCCTCCACGCCCACAGGTGCCCATGGCCCGAGCCAGCATCCTGTGGCTCATCGGTGAGTACTGCGAGCATGTCCCCAAGATTGCACCTGACGTCCTGAGGAAGATGGCCAAGTCCTTCACAGCAGAGGAAGATATTGTCAAGTTGCAGGTCATCAACCTGGCGGCCAAGCTCTACCTGACCAACTCAAAGCAGGTACAGGTTGATAGATGCCCCGTAAAACACTCTTGTCCCCGGAAGAGGCCCAGGCAGTTTTCTGTGGGTCCTTACCAGGTGGCTGTGAACTCCAGCAGCTCTTTCTGAAGGGAGGAGTTCAGGGCAGATGGCCAGTCTGCCCAGTAACCAGTGTTTCCCCAATGTCCGTGGCTTCTCTTGAGATCCAAGGGCCTGATAGGGATGGTGGCCACTGTTGAAGAGTCTCTCCTCTGGGGCTGTGACCTCCAGTTTGCCTGCAGGAGTGTTCCTATCTGCCACCCTTGGAACACAGGCGAGTGGGACTGAGGGAGAGGCCAGCAGTGACAGGCACTGATGGGAGAACATGTATCCCAGATGTGATCTGTGCTTCCTCTCAAAACCTGGTGATGCGTGGCCAGTCTCCGCTTGGGTTCGGGTGGCTGGTGAAAGGTTATGAGAGGTACTATAGGCCACGGATGTGGCTCAGCTAAGCTGGAATCAGGATATTAAAAGCCTCTTGAGTGTCCAGCATTCCCTGAGTTTGTCCCAGCAGATTCTCCTGAGAATATAGTATAGTGTGCAGAGCTTTTCAAGGTGTTGAGGATACCAAGCTCCGTGACAGTTCCCATACTCACTGCCTCACTCACTTAAATCCAGCCTGCTGCCCATTTTTACAAGTAGTTTTATTGGGACACAGCACGTTCATTCATTTGTTTGTCTGTGGATGCTTCTATGCTACGATGGCAGAATCGACTGTTTGCAGCAGAGTCCATGTGGCCTGCAAAGCCTAAAATAATTACTCTCTGGCCCTTTATAGAAAAAGTTTGCCACCTGTTGGAGCAAAGCATCTGGGCAGGTAGCTCAGTTCAGCAGCACGGCCTTAACCTAAAGACTGTGACTTCCCTGCCAGCCTGAATGTGACCTCTCTGCCATCCCACGGGAGTCTGTGGGTGGTGGCCCGTGTGCTTCTCCAGGGGCTCCTTTGACCCCTGGTGGCTAGAGTAGGCCCCAGGGACACCAGGCAGGGTCCTCATGTGCTGGAGTTCTTGTCGGGAGCCGGGAAGGACAGCAGTCACGTGTGGAAGCAACGAGGGCCCGGGTCTGTGGGTGTCAGGACTGAGAGAAGCAGATTGGAAAGAAGGTAGAGGGAGCACCATGGGGAGCATTCGGTCCCTGAACAAATGTTTGCCTCCTTTGTTCAGATGGGAGGAAGGAGCAGGTGGGAGGAACATTTGAAAAGATGCAGCAGTGTGGGTAGGGAGCCTCCCAGGCCTGGGGCAGGGAGCGGGGCATGGGGAGGGGGCGGGGCTGACAGGCTCAGGACTGAGCCAGAGTGCTGAGCCTCAGGATGTCGATGTAGGCACATTTCATAAGCCTGGGTGTGGCCACGTGGTATCTCCCCAAGTTGTCTCTGTTGGCTGCCAGTGCGTTTGTTGATCGATCGATGTAATGTGCATTTCCTGAGTGCCTACTATGCCTGGCACTGAGCTGCGCCTGGGGTGATGACCTTGAGTGAGATATGTTTGCTGGCCTCCAAACGCTCACAGCCAAGTAGGGGAAACAGCCCAAAACACAGAGCAATGAGAGCTGCAAGCGGTTGGCACAGTGAGCTGTAGCTGTATATAGCTGAATCCCTCTCCTGGGCATACACACGGGGTCTTGGCCACCATCAGGGTACTTAGCGTAGGCTGTTCGGGCACATGGACACTGACCTCCAGGAACCCTTCACTCGAAGGTGGGTCCTGCCAGGCATAGACCCCTTACAAAGGTTCTTTGACTCATAGAGACTTTTTTTCGTCCCTCTCGCCTTTCCTCCCTCCCTTCTCCCTTCTTTCTTCCCTGTCTCTTCTGGGACTGATGGAGAAAGAGGCATCTTTGGCGTAGTGGGAGGGAGGTGGTATGGATGTGTGCGTGGTCATTCTTGCACACAGCAGCGACGTGTCTCCCATCCCAGTGCCATAGGTGACATTCTGGTACTGCCGCAAGGCCACAACAATCCCAGCCATCCCCCGCCCGGGGGGGCCAGAGGATCTATCTGCCATATCTGTCTAGAGCGTGTTTTTATGTAGTATGTGAGGGGAGGATATATATATTTTTTTTGAGTAGCCAGTTTTCCCAACGTGATTTAACAGGTGGTTGCAAGGTAGCAGATGTATTGGCACAGGTTCTTAAAAAGGCGTCAGTGTCTACGGCCATGCCAACCTGAACATGTTTAGTCTCGTCTGATCTCAGAAGCTAAGCAGGCTCGGACCTGGATAGACTTGGATGGGAGACCACCTAGGAAGACCAGGTGCTGTAGGCGTTTAAAAAAAAAAAAAAGGATCAGTGTTCCCCACCTACAATTCTCCCGGCAGCTGGAGCGCACTGCTCAGTGGGAGTCTTGGTCTGTTCTCAGTGCAGTGAAGCGTGCCCCTCAGGCTCTTCTGAGCAGCCTGTGATTCCTGTGGGTCCTGCTAGGAGAGGTAGGGTCCTGGTGGTGCAGACTGGATGTCATAATCCTGGGAAATGGGTCCTTGGGATGGAGAAGGATAATGAAAAATACGGGCAAATCCTGCGGTGGTTGGACCAGCCCTTATATTGTGCAGTTGAGGCTGTGGACAGGTAGATCCAAATCCTGAATGCTTCTTTCCAGAAAGGAAGCAAAGACTTAAGCGGAGAGGGAGGGAGTCTTTGATCAGCGAGTTGGGGAGTCTGTGGAAGGGGACACTCTCCAACCAAAAGGAGGGTTAACAGGAGGGTCTTGATAATGGACCGGACCGGGTTGATGAGGGAGGGCATCCACTAGCCTTGGCTGCTGAGACGGCGTCTGGCCAGAGAAGAGGCAGGTCTGTGATGAAGTCTGTTGCGATGGCGTCTTAGGGGAGGATGGGGTTTGGAGTACTCTGTGACACAAACAGTGTTGCAGGTGGCACTGTGCTGGAAGGGACCAAACTGAACGTGAAGCCCTGAAGTCCCCTGGGCAATGTTATAGGTAGGGGCGGGGTCCCAGTGGCTCATTAGACTTTTGCCACAGCAGCAGCTCTGATTCTGGGCCAGCGTCTGAGGGCTCTGCAACTCATGGACGCCTTCCTGATGCCCCCGCTGAATTACCTGGGTCAGCCATGTCCAAGGCTGGATGTACCACGACATAACCATAACATCAGGAAGACCAGAGTCATTTCCAGGCCCTCTCCGTAGATTCCTGCTGCTCCGGTCACTCTGGCTGTAGTGACTCAGGACGTAGGAACTTGGTGTTTTAACTGTCTTGGTCATAGAGATGGGGACCTGGACGAGGGCTGTCCCCATAGGTCAGCAGTGCGGATAGAGTTGCCTTTGGCGAGTCCAGGACCTGGTGATGCTTCTCTGTAAAAGGGGCAATAGCACCACCTCTCAGGAGCATTGTAGAGGTGACAGGAGATGGCGTGAAGCACCCAGGGCAATGCTTCTCACTAGGAGACACTCCCGAAACGATGGCCACCCCCTGCCGTTTTGTGAAGGTTAGACAGGTTAGACTAGGCTGGGATCAGGGTAGAAATCAAGAGATTTTAGGTCCCGGGGTGCGGCTGCCTTGACTACAGAGAGTGAACTCATGTGGCTGCAGCCGCTCTAATGTCACTAGGACCTTTCAAGGCGGGGATAGTGGTCGTGAGACCCCTGGGCTGCTCAGAATCTGCTGGGTGAGTCGAAGGTTGTGGGCGCAGCCCCTGCTGAAGTTTCTGTCATCCAGCTTCCCCTAGGTGATGGCACCTAGACACTGAGGTCTGGGAGCATGTTCCAGACCTCCACTCACCCTGGCATCCCAGAGCGAAGAGGTCAGGTGGCCTGCACTAAGTGGGCGGAGCTGGGCCTGGGGCCACGGGACCACACACCCGAGGAGGAGCGGAGTACAGGCCAAGAGGAGGACGGTCCAAAGGGCAACGTCTTTTGCTGGCCCGAGGCAGCGGTCAAAGTTGGGGTCAGGGGTCAGGCCCAGGGAGGTGAGGGAAAACGCAGTCTGTGCAGCGGCCGGGTGGGAGGGGACGTGGGGAGAGCCGAAGCACTGCACGCAGGTACTGGCTTACAGAGGCTGGTTCTGAGAACTGTGTCCCCACCCTCTCTGGCGTCTGATGACCCACCTCTTGCCCCCCAGACCAAGCTGCTGACCCAGTATGTGCTGAGTCTAGCCAAGTATGACCAGAACTATGATATCCGTGACCGAGCACGCTTCACCCGCCAGCTTATCGTCCCTTCTGAGCAGGGCGGGGTCCTCAGCCGCCATGCTAAGAAGCTCTTCCTGGCACCCAAACCAGCCCCCGTCCTGGAGTCATCTTTCAAAGGTGGGAGCTGAAATCAGGAGTGACCTTCCTGGGGCCGGGGGAGGAACTGACCAGGACCCTGGTCCCAGATCTCCCTTTGAGGTCTCCGTCCCAGCTAGGCACCAGGCTCTCGTGGGCAGGATTTCTGGAAAAGGCACCTCCCTCCTGCCCCTGCCCAACCCTTTGCCGGTCCTGCAGCACCCAGGGCTTGCTCTACCTGCCCACAACCACCACCAGCATCACTGCACCTCAGTCTCTGCCCTCCCAGCCAGGATGAGCTCCTCTCCGCTAGGCTCCCCTTTCCATCTCTCCCTGAGCAGGCTCTCAATAGCAAGGCGTTAAATTCAAGGGCCCAGGAGGGCAGAAAGTAAACACAATGAGAGGTGTATATTCGTAAGGGTCCTGGGAAGGCAGTTGTAGCACTTCGTGCTGTCACTGGAGGTCAAACCCCAGCCTGGCCTCTGTCTGGGGCTCATCTTCCAGGACAAGGGCTCTCGGAGAGGCTGACAGGAGAGGGTCTCTCCTCCGATTCCCTGACCCAGGAACCCACACAGGAGGGCAGCCTCCTCCATAACGCTCGTTCTCCTGCTGTCTTTGCTTTCTGCGTTTTTTCTTCCCTGGACCCACATCTGCGGAGCAGATTTGAAAATTTCCTGGCAAGAAGGGGGACAGTCCCTCTCCTCCCAAATACTGTCCCCACTCGCAAATCCCTGTGCCGCCCTCCTCTGCCCCGGCCCTATCCCAGCCCGGCCAGCCTCCCATTCCCAGTTGCTGTCCTTGGTTGCTGTCTTCATCCCAGCTAGACCTCCAGTTCCCAATGCTCTGGAAGAGACACCACACCACACCTCTCCTGCCCCAGCAGGCAGACCCGAGCAGACAGGACAGCAGCACCTCCGGGCCCGGAGTCCGCTCCTCTGCAGTCCCACCTGCCCCAGCCCCTCCGCCTTGCTCTGGTTGGGCTAAGACAGCCTTTTCCAGCCTATAGACCTGAAGGTGCAGCCAGCATGGAAAGGCTGTTAAGGGACACACCCACCCTTTCTTCCCTAGCTAGAGTCCCCTCCAGAATTGCAACAATTCCCTAGGAAACAAGTTCCAGGGCAATGCCTCACTGCCACCCTGGCTTGACCTCTAACCTTGTCTCCAGACCGGGACCACTTCCAGCTGGGCTCGCTGTCCCACTTGCTCAATGCCAAGGCCACGGGCTACCAGGAGCTCCCAGACTGGCCAGAGGAGGCCCCGGACCCATCTGTGCGCAACGTGGAGGTCAGCAGGGGTGGCGGGTTGGACTGCACGTGTGGAGGGACAGGCAGCAGGGAGCCGCGGTGTCTGAAGTGCTGGCCCCACTGACACCCTCCCCACATGCAGGAAGAAGATCTCTCCCTTATTGAGACCCACGTGGGCCTGCTGGGCGAATACATTGAGGTCCCCCACCCCCGTGTGCCGTGTGCCCTCTGCTCGGCGTGCAGTGCTCCCCCATCCCCTCCCCTCATTTGCCACACCCCTGTGTCTGCCCTCTGCTGCTTCCTGGTTTGGCAGTGCCCCTCTGTGGGCAGCGTCCCCTCCCTCCATGGACAGAGCTCCTGCTTCCCCCCGATTCCTTCCTGGGGACAGATAGAAAGTGACAGGATAAAGCTCTGCACCACTCCCTCCCCCACCACGATTTCTTATCCCCTCTCACACCCCCCGACCTCCAGAGTACCTGAATGGACCAGTGCTCCATGGAGAAGAGAGGAAGGAGGAGAAACCCTTCTACTCAGACTCTGAGGGGAGTCAGGAGGCCCCACAGAGTCTGCAAGACAGCGGTGAGATCCAAGCAGAGTGGGGGTCCCTTATTCCCCACCCTGTGCTTGCCTTGTGGCTGGCTGGCTGTGTGTGTGTGTGTGTGTGTGTGTGTGTGTGTGTGTGTGTGTTACATGGTCATACGGCCAAGGGCGTGTGCCCCTGCCTGTGTGTACTTGTGTATGTGTGCATGCACCTGAGCGACTGCAGGTCCCAGGAGTGTGTGTGCTTGTGTAAGTGTATCCGTACAGGTCCATCTGTGTCCCAGTTGCTCTAGTTGGTGTCTGGGGCCAGTGCAGGTCACGGGGAGAGTTTGCACCCTCAGTGCACAGTCTGAAGCGGGGAGCCCAGGGCACCTGCCTGGGACCCAGGGAGGCCGGCACACAGGGAGAGAAGCCCGAAATGGTTCCTCCGCAGACCCCGGGTCCGAGAGCGAGTCAGACAGTAAGAGCAGCAGTGAGAGCGGCTCGGGGGAGTCCAGCAGCGCATCCGACAACGAAGACCGGGACGAGGACGAGGAGAAGGGCAGGAGCAGTGAGAGGTAGGAGGGGAGCCAGGCGACTGGTGGGCTCAAGGCCTCCCCTGGAAGAGAAGGGCTCACATGCAGCCCGGGCCAGTTTCCCGAGCCCCTGGGCCTCCTCCCGAGCTGGTCAGCTCAAGCCACGGCTGCTCTGGCCAGCCGCAGGTGGGCTCGTGGGGGCAGCATAGAGAAGCAGCCAGAGGTCAGGGGTCCGAGCTGGCTCGGACTTTCCACCCTCGCCCCCACTTTTCAGGGCTTCTCGTCTCTTCCGGGAGGTGAGGAGTGGGTGTCCAGTCTGAGCCTGAGCGCCGTTTGCCCCCTTGTCCTCCAGTGAACAGAGCGAGGAGGATGGTGTGAAGAGGAAGATGAAGAAGAGGAAGAAGGTGGCAGAGGGACGAGGAGAAGACTCGTCTTCAGCTGAGGGCAGCGACTCCAGCAGTAGCTCCTCAGAGTCTGAGATGTCTTCAGAGAGCGAGGAGGAGCAGGTGGAGCCTGCCACCTGGAGGAAGAAGACAGTGAGCACCTTGGGGCGGGGGTAGGGGAGCAGGCTTGGAGACCAAGGCCTTCTCCATTATCCAGAACACACCGTGGTATCTCCCGCCAGCCTGGAAGAGGCGTGGCACACCCCCCACAGCCACTCCCCATTTTTCTATTTCAGCCTCCCGGTGGCAAAAGTGCCCCTGCAGCCAAGGAGATCTCCCTGCTTGACCTAGAGGACTGTGAGTTCGGGTGGGAGGGGCCACGGGGAAGGTGGCCTGGACAGTGACTCAGGAGGGCCTGTGGGAGCTCTGGCCTGGGTTCCTTGGACCTGGGGGGTGGGGAGTGGGAGGAGCATACAGAACACACCTTCAGGCCTGAGAGGGCAGCAGGTGTGGAGCTGGGGTCAAGGGTGGGTATCCACTCAGACCCACCAGCCTGGCCCGAGCCCCGCTGTCCGTGGTGCTGAAAAGTCTGCTCCCTGAGCCCAGGGCTCCCTGCCCAACCTAGGGCGATTCCACTTTGCTTCTCCCCATCACAGTACTCCTCATCTGTTCCCACAGTCACCCCTCCCAGTGTCCAGCCTGTGTCTCCCCCCACGGCTGTGTCCACCAGTCTAGCTGCTGACTTGGAGGGCCTGACACTCACGGACTCCCCGCTGGTGCCCTCGGTGAGTGGGACAGGACAGAGACACAGGTCTGTGCTGCCTCCTAAGGTGTGGACCTGTGTGTAGGGGGTGTGATGGAGGGAATAGCCTTGAGTCCCTGTTGCTGGAGGAACCTGGGGAGGGACAAGGCTGGAACACGGTCTCGCCTTCTTGCTCATTTGCATACTTCCCCTCCGCTTCCTGCCTTCTAGCTGCTGAGCCCAGTGTCAGGAGTCGGGAGGCAGGAGCTGCTACACCGTGTAGCTGGCGAGGGGCTGGCTGTGGACTATGCCTTCAGTCGCCAGCCTTTCTCTGGGGATCCCCACATGGTGTCTGTGCACGTCCACTTCTCCAACAGCTCTGACACCCCCATCAAGAGCCTGCATGTGGGCACCCCCAGGCTGCCTGCTGGCATCAGCATCCAGGCGTTTCCTGAAATCGGTACAGAACGGCCTTGAACATGGTGGAGAAGGGGGCTCCTGGGCAGTCTTTCTGTGGCTCCCGATGTCCTGTCTGCGCCAGGCCAGGGGCCAGGTTCGGGGGGCACAGAGATGACATCTAACACGATCCATGTCCTGGTGGACAGGTTAGACTAGGAAACGATCGAGTCTGAATCAGGGCAGGAGCTGCTGGAGGCTTGGTTGTTTCAAGACCGACTTAAATGGGTGAGGGTCGGGAGAAGGGCGTTGAAGTTTAGACTTTAGGAGAGAGCCAGGAACTGTCTCCTGGGGCCTAGAAAGATAGGATTCCACAGAGGAGCTGTGTCCAGAGGGTGATGGTGTCTCCCCCGTCTCTGTCTCGTACCACTGCAGAGTCCCTGGCACCCGGAGAGTCTGCCACTGCTGTCATGGGCATTAATTTCTGCGATTCAACCCAGGCAGCCAACTTCCAGCTGTGGTACCTGTTCATCTCATGGTGGGGTGGGACGGTGGGCTGGGGAGAGGTGGTATCAAAACAAACTGGAGCTGGAGGTGGCGGTTGGCGGGACTATGTCATGATCTGGTGGGTCCCGAAGCCGTCCCAAGGCCTCAGGGCTCACCTCACTCTCCTGCTGCCTACAAGCCCTGGCCCCAGACAAAGCGGGAGGCGAGGGCAGAGATGCTGGCCTCACTTTCTCTCCATCTTCTCCCACCCTCCCCAGCACCCAAACTCGACAGTTCTACGTCTCCATTCAGCCACCTGTGGGGGAGCTGATGGCTCCCGTGTTCATGAGTGAGAATGAGTTCAAGAAGGAACAAGGTGAGTGTTCCCTGGGGGCAGTAAAGGAGGGGACTCAGCACCGCCTACTGGGACCAGAGAAGCCCATGACATGGTCGTGCTGAAGGACCCTCAGCTGCACCAGACACAGAGGCTTTGTGGCCTGTGGCTCCAGCAAAGACTCCACAGAGTCCAGGACACCTCAGTGAGACTTTGGAGAGAGTTGGGACTCAGCCAGGCAGAAAATTCTAGGCCAGCATTCCAACTGGGGAAACATCACGAGTAAGTGTTGTTGCAAGTTTACGGGAAGTGAGGGAGGAAGTAGTTTGGTTTGGGGCATGGAGTCCCTAGCCCAGGGGAGGAGTAAGAACAAAGCTGAAAATATGTTCGATCTAGTTTCCGGAAGCTTCGAATGCTACGGTAAAGGTTTTCAGTCCTAGAATTTCAGAGCCGGAAGGTTCACAGAGGTTAGTGGGTCCAACTACATCATTGGAGAAGTAAGGACTGTAGGTTTCATTTTCCTAGCAGTAGAGGACTCACTGAAGGTTTTTGAGTGAGGAAGGGGACAGGTTCAGGCCTCCACTTCAGAAAGAGGAATCTGGCAGCAGTCACAGCTTGGACTGGAATTGGGAGCGCCCCCCCTCGGCCCCCCGCAGCAGGAAAAGAGGCCGGGCAGCCTAAATGGGAGAAACGGGGGCTCCGTGAGCCCTGGTGGAAGTTCCGAACCTGCCACTCACTTGGTGTGTGACCTGACACCAAACTCTGTGACCAGGTGCAAGGCTGCTGCAGTAGATCTGCGAGAGGGTGAGGACCAGGATTGGAGCTGTGACAGGGAAGGAAGGGCTGAGCGGGGGAGTGGTGCTGGGAAGAGGGAAGCCACAGGCACTTTCCCTGAGAAGGAGGAGGGGACACATCTAAGCTATTCCAGAATTTCTGGGTTGGATGGTAGGGAGAGTGGCAGTGTCCTTCGCCCAGACCAGGGGTCGCACACTTTTTCTGTAATGGGCCATAAAGCAAACATTTTAGACTTTGCGGGCCATGTGGTCTGTGCTGCAAATCACTCAACCCTGCCGTCGTAACACAGAAACAGCCACCGATAATCTGTAAATAAATGAGTGTGGCTGCGTCCCTATAAAATTCTATTTATGGACACTTAATTTGAAGTTCATACAATTTTCGTGTGTCATAAAATTAACATTTTGATCTCCCCCTACATTTAAAAATATTAAAAAAGCATTACTGGCCACACAGGTGGTAGGCTGGATTTGGCCTGCCGGATGTAATTTGCCAAACCCCTGATCTGCAATAAGAAAGAATGAATTTGGGTGAGGGAGGAGGGAAGAGCATGGTTAGTTTTGGATAAGCTGATTTTGCAGCGCGTTTGGGAAATTCAGGAGGAGGTGTTTGGTATGCAACTAAAAATGTGGGTCTGTGCCCGGGAAACACTTCAAGGCTGGAGTCATGAGCACAGAGTGATAATTGAAGCTGTAAATATGGCTGAGATCACCCTGGGAGATGGGCGGGAAGATAAGAGGGCCAAGGACTGTCCTTGAGGAAAAGCTGCATCCTTCAGGAGGAAAAGGAGGGGAGGGAGAAGGCAGAAGTGCCTCGGGGAGCCTGCAGGCCAGGGGGACTGAGACCTTCAGATCCAGCAGGCCGGAGGCTTCCGCCAGCATCAGAGAGAGGAGGTCATTACAAAATGGGGACAGAGGCCAGCTGCAGTGGGTTGAAGGAAACCAGGGCTTGAGGGAATTGGAGTCTTTGGAGGACTTTGGCCATGAATGGGGAGGGAGACACAGCCTTGGCACGATGAAGAATCTTGCTTCTGGGCAGAACTTCTTAGGAATAAGGAGGCTCGAACATGGAGGGACTAGAGGGACAGGGCAAGAGGAGCGGATAGAAGCAGCAGGAGAGGGGCGTTCTCAGGGGGGAGAGAAGCAGCAGAGGCCCGGACGAGGGAGGCTGAGGAGAAGGCAGGCAGGAGGGCAGATGAAGGCGCACACTCAGCTGCCGGAGCGTGTGGGTGAAGAGGAGAGGTCAGCCCTACAGCGAGGGGTTCCACGGGTGCTGCGCGTCCCTGGGGGCTTCAGAAGCCCTGGCCAGGTCTGGAGCTACTGCACAGGTGAAGTTAGGGGTCCACCTGTGAGGGCTGCATGTGCCTGCCGGACCCTGGCCTGTCTGGTGAGGACCAGGGCCTTGGCCTTGGCCAGGAGTGCAGCAGCCACCAGTGCTCTTTCTGTGAGGACTCAGCCTCAGGAGCCGCGAGGGATTGAACTCGGTTGGAGGGCCACCTGGGAGGAACCAAGGGATGTGGGGTCCAGGGTGCGGGAAACTCTGAGAAGTGACTGGCCATCAAGGGCTGGTGGCCCAGATGTTTGACGATGGGGAAGTGCCAAATCAGTCTTTGGTCAAGAGCGTGGGCGGGAGCCCTAGGTGGGCTTGGGAGGCCGACAAAGGCTTCTTGAGGAAGGGCCAGGGGAGTTCTTGAGGGAAGTACCTCCTCTCCAGGCTAGGGGAGGGTCATTCAGACCTGCCCAGCCTGAGAACTTGGCGCGGATGCTCAGCGGGCAGACCTAGGTGAACTACCAAGGCCTCTGCCCGCATCATGACCTCTGCCCCTAGGAAAGCTGACAGGCATGAACGAGATCACGGAGAAGCTCACGCTGCTGGACGCCTGTCGGAGTGACCACGTTGTGGTGCAGAAGGTGACCACCACTGCCAACCTGGGTCGTGTCCCCTGTGGGACGTCTGATGAGTACAGGTACTAGGCCACTAGCAGAGGGGAAGAGATGGGCTCTTGGACCTATTTTAAGGAGGGGTCCCATGCCCCAGGGCTGAGCCCCTCCCTCTACCCCCATCTCAGGTTTGCAGGGAGGACGCTGACCAGTGGGAGCCTGGTCCTGCTGACCCTGGACGCGCGGCCTGCTGGACCTGCCCAGCTGACAGTCAACAGCGAAAAGATGGTGATTGGCACCATGCTGGTGAAGGACGTGGTACAGGCTCTGACCCAGTGACTTCCAAGTGCTGTGACTTCTTTGACCCCCACTTCTCTCTCCCTCATGACATCTGGGCTGTCAGCCCCACCCCCCTTTTTTTCTCTCTCTCATATAGGGGGCCTCATGCCAGATAGCGCCCAGAGTTCCTGTCTCTCCCAGTCATTCCCAGGCTTCCTCCCCACTCCCATCCCCACGGGCTCCTTGGTGGCCTTAGTGTGCAGAGGGAGACAGCGGCTGCTCCCTTCAGTCCTCCCAGCTTTCCATAGCTATTTATGTAGCAAAATCTAAATAAATGTCTTCTCCCTAGACACTGGCTCACCTTTTCTTTCTTTCGGGTTCTATCCAAGGGGGTGGCGGGGAGAGCTGCTAAGAGTGACTGTGTCTGACCCTTGAATGACCACCGCTGACCTTCTAGGGGAGGCTGTGGCTGACTCAGAGGCGCTCTGGTTGGACTCCCCAAGAGGACCATCTCCGAGGCTCCAGGCTTCTCTGTGGAAGAGACATCCGAGCAAGGATGAAAGGCCGAGCTGGAAAAACTCCCCAGACCTTTCAATGAGCCTCTGCAAAAGCCAGGCCTCTTTGATGGCTAGCAGTCCCCTTGGTCCCCCTCATGGGCCTTGGGAAGGAGGATTCGTAATGTGAGAAATTGCCCAAACAGGTGCGAGGTTCAAAATGTGGTTGGGGAGGTGACCCAACCAGCCATGTGGAGGGTGGACAGGTGTTTCTCACACTGCTGCTTGTCACCTCACGGAGGGGTGGGGGGTGGGTGGTGGGTGGGTGGTGGTAACACGCAGAGCAGGAGGCTGGGGTGGGGCTGGAGGTCCCGCCTTTTTAACAAGGTCCCAGCCACCGAAGCGCTTGCTCCCTGGACACACTTGGGAGGATACTGAATCCTCCATCCCTGGGACAAGCCCCCTGGGAGTGGCAGTGAGGGTCAAGGCCCTGCCTGAGACCTCCTGGTGAGGAAAGAGGCTGAGTGAGGTGGTCCCCAAAGATGCAGAAGGTGTTCCATTAGCACGTGGTCTAAAATAAAAAGTCTGTGACAGAGAAAGTTTAGGAATCATGGATTTAAATAAGTTTATTTCCCACAGGCCTTCTCAGAGCCTTTACTGTGCTAACGTGCATTGTGACATCCCCGCCCCTTCCCCCCAAGGGCCTGGAGCTTACTATGTTACCTAAACTTGGTTTGGACCTCGGATCGATTTCACCCCCAGAACAAACTGAGGGACTGGGTTACAAGGAACACACTCCAGTGACAGTTTGAGATGTGGATCCTCAGCCTCTGGTCGTCCAGGACCAGGAATCTAGCTTTAGCCACAATTCTGTCACTGATGCACCTGAACAAGTCTGTTCCGGGGAAAGAGGGTGAAGCAGGCATGGCCCCCCTCTCAGGGAAGAAGAACAAAGGCAGTGCCGGCCGACACCCCTGCCTCTGGCTCTGGGGACTTGCTGGGCTCTGCGGCACCACAGAGCAGCTGGAGCCGCTGCTTCTTTGAGAACCTCGGTGCTCCAGTGTCCCTGCGGTCACTATTGTTGTCACTGCAGGTGCCAAGGTGGGACTGACCCACTACAAGGGCACTTGAATGGTGGACGTCTCGCTTTTGTCTCTGAATCGGCACTGTCTACACATGGGAAAGAAGGTGGGGTTAATTTTTATAAGAAATGACAATTGCACAGAGAGGGTTGGGGAGAGGGGGGCAGTCACAGATAGTGCCAGAGGGACTGGCAGAAAGTGCCCCCGGCAAAGGTAGGGTACGGCATCAGTGTGGAACCAGGAGGTCTGGGTGTGGTCTGAGCCTGACCACAGGCCTCGGCAGGTCAGAGGACTCAGTGAGGAGCTGGAAATGGGAGCCCAGTCTAGCATGGCTCCCCTGGCAAGTGGGTGAGAGAGATGGCTTCTGGCCGGGCTGTAGCAGCTGGCTGGCTGCAATGGTTGGGGAACAGATCCATCTAGGGACACTAAGGAAGCCACTCTAAGGACCCCATGGGTGGGGCATTAGCTGTGCCCACAGCTGAACCCCCATCCAGCCACTAGGGCAAGCGCTGTGCTAGCTCAGCACCTTTTGCTGGCATCTCGAGGGCCATCTCCTCCTGGCACCGCCTGCAAATCAAAGGGGTGGGTGTTGGGTATGTAACTTGGTGCGACAGGACTTAGCCTGGCCTGACTGGGCAAGGGAAAGAAAACAAGAAAATCCTGACCCGCCAGTGGGCCTGGTCCCTGGACAGCCAGGATCCTCACCACCAATTTCTTCCCTGATTCCCCAGCCACATTCACGTCCCTTCGTCACCCCATTTCCACCAAGGCTCCACATGACGGGACATAAAAAGGCCTGCCTAGGTCCCTCTTCCTCATCCAGCATTTACTGAGCAGCCAATGTGCGCTAGGCACTGTGGTGACAAAACTTGATCAGTTTTGTCTTCCAGGATCAAGAGGAACACAGTGAATAGTGCCTGGAAGGGTGAAGCCCAGGAGGAGGTATGGAGAACGGGGTATAGTGGGGCACCTTCCTTATCTTCCACTTGATGGTGCTGGTCTGATCCCATTGTCTCCCACTCCCGATATCCCACCGACCTGTCTACCAAGAGAAAGCACGGCTGCACTGTTTGATCCTGACCATTGGGAACCCCTGTCCTTATCACCCCCTTACTGCAGAGTATGCTTCATAATTCCTGAGACCTGGCAGCTGGGTCTGGACAGGGCTGAGGAGGGTGAGCAGTGCCGGGGACGCCTACACCCCTGAACATCTCACTGGTCCCTTTATTACCCTGGTGCCAAGGACCATCCAATTTTATCCCTTTTCAGACCTTCCACCCCAGATCCCGCCTGAACGGAGCTGCCCCACATCTTCCCTGGGTTCCCTGGAGGACAGGTAGGCAGCAGCTCGGAAAGAATGCTTCCTTGTCTGTCTGGCCTCTTCCCAGACACAGATGTCACTGTCTCTGGGACTGCTCAAAGAAAAACTCATAAGTATGATATCCACATAGAAAATCGTACAGATCGCAAGTGTGCCATTCGATGAGTTTTCATAGGATGAATACCCCATGTAAGCAGAGTGACAGCACGCCTGCCTTGTGCCTCCTTCCATTTGGGGGCAATGTTTTATTTCACTCAGAGATCGACACCAGACTCCAAATGTCAGTGGGATCTCAGAGGCCAGCATGGACATGTGACTGGTGGACACGGTAGCATATGCTGCTCTCTGGGGCTAGTGGGGACGTGGCAGGGGCAGGGTATGGAAGTAAGAAGGGTTTCTTGTTATGACTGAGGGGGAATGTAAGGGAAGAAGGAACTCTTGAGCGCTTGGACAAGGTGACTTTGGTCTAGGGCTTGATGTGCCAGGACCCCAGCATCTGCACCAGCAGAGGGAAGGCAGGGAGAGGTGAGGCCTGGTCCTTATCACTAGGACCAAGGTGAGACTGAAAGCCTGGGCTCCCGACAAGAATAGCTGCATGCTTTCCAGTAAACCCATAAACTTCTCGGGTTCCTGAGCTGCACACAGGGGTTGGCCTTCCGTGTTCCCATGTCTCCTCATGCAGAGACTCTAGGCACCCTCCAGCCTCTTTCCTAGCATCTCAGGACAACCAGTGCTCCCCTTCAACTGCGATCCGTGTGGGAGCCGACCTCCAAGACGGCCCGCAGTGATCCCTGCTGCTCGCCATCGTTGTCACACCCCCTGGGCATTGTATCAGTGGTGCCGTGTGTGGATAACAGGGTCCCTCAGAGGGCTGGTGTGTCATTTCCGAGATTAGGTTATAAAAGTCACTGCATCTCCATCTCATTCTCTCTCTGTCTCTGTCTTTCTCTCTCCCTGTCTCTGTCTCTCCCTCTGTCTCATCACTTGCTACCGGTGACTGCAGCTCTGTCTGACAGCTTGACTGCAACCTCAGAAGAGATCCTGTGCCACAGCCAGCCAGCTAATTCATGTTTTCCTGACTCTCAGAAGCTGTGTGAGATAACAAACATTTGTTGTTTTAAACTGCTTGGTTTAGGGGTAACTTAACACCAATAAGTCAATACAATCCAGCTTTTGATCTATCTCCGAGGGTGTTGGAAAAGCCCTCAGAGGGAGCCTGGGCCTCCGGCTCTGGCCTTCAGAGTACCTAGCTGCCACCTTCAGTGACAATGGTGTGTTGGAGCCAGCTTATATCGGTTTGTGAGTGCTGACTGTTACACTTTCAGGAATTCTGTGAGCTGGTTGGTGTCATATCGGTAGTTTGAAATCAGCTATGGCGGGAACATTTATGCCACAGAAACAGGTGACTGACTGCTACGCACGCCCTCCTCCCTACAGCCAGTTGTCAAACACGTACCAGAACACCACGTATCTTATTTATCTCCATCCCTTTATGTTTTTAAAAGTTATTTTGATATATGTCACGTTTAAGAATGAAATAGCTACCACTTGTGTGCTGATCACCTGGCTGAAAAATGAGAGCACTCATGAATTCAGTCGCTACCCCTGTACTCATTTCCCAAGCTCTTCCCCCTTCGCCCCTGCCTAGAGTAGATCGCTGTGCTCGATTTGCTATCTGGGCCATGCGTTTTTTGTACTACTATGACGTATAGACGTGTTCCTAACCAATACATAGTATTGTACTTCATCACGGTAGTATACTGCGTGTTTTAAAATTTTATATAAATGGCATCGTAGAGTCTGTATTCTCCTAAATCCTGCTTTTTTCACTCAATGTTTCTGAGTCATCCATGTTGATACAATGAGCTTTATTTTATTTACTTGTATTTCTATATATGACTGTACCAAAATTTACCGACTCACTCACTCTCCTGTTGGTGGGCCCTTCCGGTTATTTCATTTTATTTTTGCAATTATAAATAACACAGCCTCTTCTTTTTTTTTTTAAATAACAGGTGACATTCAAATATTACAGTAGGTCCAAATGTGCAGCATAGTGGTTAGACATTTACATCATTTACTTACTCATGCCTCTTTTAACACATGGGACAGTTTTTCTAATATGCTTTCCGAGGAGGAGAAATTGCTGGGTCACAAAGTATATACTTCTGCAACTTGACAATATTGCCCAATCACTCACCAGAGTAGCTGTGAGCTGACGGTCAAGAATGTTCGCAGCACGTTTATTCATAATAGTCCCCCAAATGGAAACAATTCAAATGCCAATCATCGGGAGAATGGAGAAAGAAATGATGGTATACCCACGTGATGGAACGCTACTTGGCAAAAAAAAGCAAATGACTGCTACACGCAACAACATGGATGAATCTCACAGATAGCACGTTGAATGAAAGAAGCCAAGAGCTTACGTGACGTTCTAGACCACACAAAATGAACCTGCCAGGAAAGCAGTGAATACTAGTTACCTCAAGGAGGGGACATAAAGTGGGAAGCGGCATGATAGGACCTATGGGTGGTGGTTACCCGGGTGTGTAGGTAGGTAAAAAAAATCATTGGGCTCTACATTTAAGGTTTGTGCAGTCATTGCGCTCTATCGAACGTGTGTGTGATGCCTCAATTCAAAAAAATGTAGAAAATGAAAGCAAAAAACCCTAAGTGGCTGAACTAGTTTACACCGTCACTGGCAGTGACCCTGACACTGGGTAGTGAGATTTCATTTTCTCTCTTAGGGAGGTGAAGTGGCATCTTACTGTGATTTCACTTGGCATTTCCTCTTTAGTGGTGAAGGTAGGCATCTGGTGATATGTTCGTTGGCTCTTTGAGTTTCCACTCCTGTCAGTTGCCTGTCCCCATTTTTTTGCCCATTTTTCTACGGGGTTATCTTTTTTCCTTCAGAAGTTCTTATATATATATGCTGGAAGCTAGTCCTTTGTAGATCATGTATTCCAAATACTGTTTTCCTGTCTAGGGCTTGTCTTTTCAAACTTTAAATATCTTTTTATAATTCTAAGTTTTTAATTTCCATGTGCTAAAATTTATCAATTTTCATTTCTATCCTGCACTTATTGTTCCACCTTTATAAAATCCGTCCACTGTCTGAGGTAATAAAAATATTCTCTTAAAAATCTCTTCTAAAAAATATCCAATTAGTGCTTTTCACATTTAACCCATCTTAAATTTATACTTGTGTATAATAAAAGGTGGGGCAGATCCACTTTCTTTTATCCCACTTAAAAGAACGTGGAAAAAAACAACAAAGAACTTGGTTTCTTCTACACAGAGGTTGGTAAGAGTTGAGTCGACCATGTGCTCACTTTACCTTGCAGTCTTGAGTTCCTAAGTGAATGCCCTTTCTGATCTTTTTCATCCAGGAAAATTATTTCTCCCAGCAGCCTCTTTTCTTCTTTCTGCCCTCTGCCTGCCATGGAAGCACTGAACACCTGAGCATATAAAAGACTACAGGGTCCCTCCTGTCCCCCTAGAACATTCATCTAAAAGTTACAGTTACACTTAAAACCTGTGTTGTAAATATGGGCCTTGATTGCAGAGCTGGTGCCAGGCATAGCTGGGCTCAAAGGCTGTTTGTTGACTGGGAGAATGGATAATGCTGTCTGTTTGTTCCTGCTCCTTCTGGCAGTGACCAGCTGTGGGGACTTGACGAAGTCATTTAATAGGTCCACCTCAGCCGCTTTTCTGCACCGTGGAAATGTAGTCAGAGGCACTGTTCTTCCTGCATACCCTGTAGGCGTGGTCCATAGGGCAGGGAGCAAGGACTCATCCACGCCTGAGGCCATGACTATGCTTGGACTGAGCCACCCCTCCCTTCACCATCAACAGTGAGGGGTCAGTCAGAAGGAAGTGCACACACAAGTTTCGTCTTCTCTGGTTAACACTTCCGTCTCTGCAGCCAGGAGACGACCTGGGTTTGAGTCCTTGCTCTTCCACTTCTAGCTGGGAGTCCTTGGGCTATTTACTTCTTCGAGCCTCAGTTTCCTCATCCGTAAAAATGGGTTAACCCAGGTAAAACTGTCAGAACTGGGCCAAGCACATAGTAAGTGCTCAGTGAAGACCAGTTCTATTACCTGCAACATAAAGTTTAGAAAGAGATTTAGGCAGCAGAAATTTCCATTCCAAGTCACGTGAAAGATGCCATCTTTTTCTTATGGCTGGGAGTTTTAAAACATGCACGAGCTCCCAGGTACCTGTTCCTTTGGGCACTAGTCCAGGTTTCAGATTCTTATCTTCAGTTTTGGGTCAGGGAGGAGGAAGGCATGGAAAGGATCACAAGCTGGCAGCCAGTGAGCTAGCTGCATGGGGTCCTGGGACTTGCTGGGCTCGGCTCTTTTAATCTGAATTAGTGACCAAATTTAAAATTAGGAAGATTTCCCAATTTAAAAAACAAACGACTTCCTGTTTGTCTTGAAAGATATGGCTGGGCTGGGACCTCATTCCTGCGCCGGATCCACCAGCTCACTGCCCTTTCTGTTGTGCATTTCTGTTGTGCTCTCACCGGCCCTCACTTGGTATCTGGGTGTGCCCCCCTCCCCATGAAGACAAGTGAGATACATATGCTGTTTGTGGGCCAGGGTTAGACTTGAGGGTGGGCTGCTCCTAGAAATGGAAGAGTCCCAGTGAAGTTGAACCAGAGGTATGGATTCCTGAGCTGCTGATGAAAAAGACTGTCCTGGGGAGGATGGGCAGTTAGCTAGGCAGCTCCCCTGAAGGGGAAGATGGTACAGCAGTTCATGGCTAGGGGGTGCCAGAGCCCCCTCTTGCCCTGCCCCTGTAGCCTTTACCTTCTCTGCCCTTGACCTAGGAAACCAAAGCAAGCCCTTCTGGGCGATACCCTGTGGATGAGGACGGGCTAGCTTGCTGTCGCTCTGAGTCGTCCTGGGGACTTCTACTCCAGCATCCATTCTTACCCTTGACACCTCCCATTAATGCTCCTGAAACACTAGGCTAGACCACTGACTTCCTCTCCTTCCACTGCCCCACAGAAACCTACAGTTCTGTCCCTCCTCCTCTTAGCCATTAGATCCCGGCCAGCCTCACCAGCCTGCCTGCAAGGCTGCAGCCCTGTCTTCCCAACGGCTGGGAGCCCTGAGCACAGTAAGTGCGTTATAAATAGTCTGATGAGGTTGCACAGGTAAAACACTTGGAGATGTTGGACAAACGCCGGTCCCTTTCCTCACTCCAGTCCCTTGTTTCTCCCTTTTCTATCCAACCTCTACGAAGTCTCCGGGGACATCTTTTGAAAGAGACTTGATACTGCCATTCTCCTGTTTACGATTCTTAATAGTTCCCTGCTGTCTGCAAAATAAAGCCCGTCGTTCACAAACTGGGTCCGGGCGTCCCTCCTGTGGTATCGGTACGCATTCTCCTGTCCCTCCGATGGGGCCGCTCTGTTCAGTCCCCCTCTCCGCCTCTGCTGGCCTCCCCGCCTGGAATGCCACCTCCGCCTCTGCGCTTCCGGTCCGCTCGCTCCTGCCTCAGCCACCCCACCCGGGAGCCCTTTGCTGACAACAGCCCGGCCCACGGTGGTCTGTCTCTCTCCCGCTGCGTGGCCCCCGCCCTGTCCCTTCTCTGTGAAGCCGCCTATCGCAGTCTGGCAGGCGCGTCGGATGCGGTTTCCCCCGGGAACTGCAGTCCAAAGAGGACCCCTGGTGTCTTTGGAACTTTCCGGTGTCCCCGGTGCCAGCACACGGAGCAGCCGGTCGAGCGTGGGCGCGCCTGCAGGAGCCGGGGGCGCGGGGTTGGCTCTCGCCAGGGAGCGCTCCTTGGAAGAGGAGCGTGGACACTATAAAGGGAGCCTTGCTGACAAGAGGCATCCCCTGCGTCGCGGGGGCTTATAAATCGCGCCCTGTTTCATAAGGGGTAAACTGAGGCCCGGCGGAGATGAATGATGACTTGACCAGGGTCACTAGGTGAGTGGCGCGCTCAAGCTGGGGCCTTGGCCTCGGGGTGGGCGGCCGAGCCCTCGGCCCGGCGCTGCAAGGGGCGGGGCGGGGCGGCCCGGCGGGGGCAGGGGCCCGGGCGGGGCCGACACAGGTGCTTCGCATCCGGCCGGGGGGCGGCTCCGCGGGGCTTTATAAGCCGCCCAGAGTGCGGCGCTGTGCGCGGCTTGCTGCAAAAATAGTGCCCACGTGTCTGCGCGTCCCTCGCCGCGCCGGCCCGCCCGTCCCGCAGAGCCAGGCCGGCCCTATGGCGTCCCCGCTGGTAAGAGCCGCCGTCGCCCGCCGAGGCGGGGCGGGGCCGAGCCGAGCCGCGGTCCTGGCGGCGGCAGCTAACGGTCCGCGCGCAGCCTCCGCCGCTCCCAGGGCCCCCTCCCCCGCCCCGGTGCGCGCGGGTCCCGGGCGGGGTGCGGGTCACGTGCCCGCGGGCGTGGGGCCTCGTGGAGGGGTGAGTGGCGGGGGGGCAGGGCGCCTCCTCGTGACTCAGGGCCTTTGGGTTTAAAGGCGCCGCGGCCCTCTGGGGGCGGCCGGTGGGGACTCTGAGCTGCGCTGCAGACTCTTGGTGGCCTCGAGTGTCTGTCCAGACGGGAGCTGTGCGCACGGAGGGAAGTCCCCGCGCCCCGGACGCTTCCATTTCCCTCAGCCGTCGCACGTGAGCCCCAAAGCCACCGCGCCTGAGCTCACGCGCCTCGCAGCGCGACCCCCACCCCAGTCTCCTTCGTACCCAGCGGGCGGCCGGGCTGGCGGCCCAGGCAGGGCGGGGCTGCTGGCGGCCGGGCCCACCGCGCTGGGCCTGTGGTCACAACGAGCGCCACGACGGCAGCGACGCGGCCCCTTTAAGGCGGAGGGATCGGACCCCTCGTGCTGCGCGGGCTTCCCTGGTCAGAGAGGTCACGTGGCTTCACACGTTCGATTGGCGGAGAGCCGGAGTTCTGGGGCGGGGCCGGCCTGGCCGGGTGGGTCACGCGCCGGTGGGTGGCCCGGCACGTGCGACTCCGCTTCGCGCTGGGGACCCGCGGCTCTGAGGTGGGTCACGGGGACCTGGGGTCCGGGGGACATGCAGGCTGAGGAGTTGGCGCAAGCATGGCGCCTGGCCAGGGGAGAGGTGTGCATGTGGCCGCCGCTTTGCGTTGCTCTCCTCAGCCCAGACCCCGGTCAGGGCCCCAGCTCGCGTGCGGGTCGGTGCGGACTCGGCTGTGGCCGAAGGTTCGGCGGGAAAGTGGCGGAGGCGCAGACTGCTGTCCCCCCGGCCAGTACACTGGTGAGGGCGTGAGAGAGGCCTGCACCTGCTCTGGTCCCCGGGGCCTGGGGTTCGGACCCAGGAAAAGCTTACGCACCTTCGATTGTCCTACGTGGCGCCGTTCCCGGGCTGGGCCGCGCGTGGCTGTTCTCACGGGCAAATCCGCCCCGGCGTTCTTGCCTGGTTCCCATGGGCCCGGCGCTGCCCCAGGCACCGGGAAGGCCCGGGGACCTTGGCGCCGAGCTCGTCTTTCGGTGGCTCGCGAAGGAAGCCGGGCCTCGCCCCGCCCCCACCGCACGCCCAGCCCGCAGCCTGGGCCCTGGGCAGTGCCATATTTCCCTGGCACCTGCCTCCTTTGTCTCCCTGGCTACCGAGGCACGGAGTAAACTGCTGCTGTGCGTCATTTGCTGAGCCGGGCAAGTGGGCGGAGCGGGTCCTCTAGGCCCAGGTGGATCGAGGCCTCGCATCCACCCTGCGGTGACAGCTGCTGTCAATGTGTCTCTTGCAAGTGTGGTTCCCGAGGCCAATTTGCTCCCTTAGGCTCAGGTCCTCCTTGAGCCTAGGGACACGTGCTGGGTCAAAAAGAAAAGAAATGACTGCTAAGAGGCAGAAGTAAACCTTGGAAGTGTCGGCTTGGCGGGGGTTCCTGGTCGGTTCGTTTTTGTGGTCGGTGGAACAGCAGTGGAAGAAAGCTCTGCTTCTGGAGCTCAGCGGAGCTCTGGGCTGTCGGGGGCCCCTCGGGACGGGTGTGCGGGGCCTCCCGCTGGTCTGTTCTCGGTCCTCATTGAGTGCCCCAGAGCGCGTTGCTGTCCAGTTTGTTTTTGTCACCAATTTCGCTTGAACTCGACTGCCCACTTGCTAGAACTCGGTTTTGGACATTCATGGCCCTGTATGCGAACCCATCTTTGCCGTGTAAAACTCCTGCCTTCCCCCTCCCGTGCGTCATCTTGTAAACGTCTCCCTGTGTGGAAGGGCTGCTGTGCCCGCCTGTGCCACCGCAGGTGGCCGGAGAGCTGATGCGTGAGGGGCGTGATGGTGGAGCCGACCCTAGGCTCTGGATCTGGGGCGGTTCTGTGGTTCTCTTTCAGTGCGGTACACACACCAGTCCAGTGTCTGGTGAGGCAGAACCTGCAGGAAGGTGGTAGAGGTGGTGAGACTGCACGCTCAACACCAGACTTTCTAACAAGCTAACAATAGTAGTTAAGTCTTAGTATTTTCACGGGTCACCAAGCTATTTGTTTTGATTTTGAATCTTAAAGTGGGCCGCAAACCCATAGCCCTTCCAGGGTCTGAGGTAACATCAAAGGAGTCAAGGGAGGGAAAGGAAAGAGCAGTGCTGCCTCTTAAGAGAGTGGTCAGTTGTTGGTTGTCATGGTGCGAATGTGGGCCCCGAGTCATGGATCTGTGACTTTTTTCCTAGTTAAGCCGCCAATCTCTATTTTCTAAATGTAGCGATTAAAAGATTGTCAGCGTTGTGTGGACCGAAGGTACCATGTCTCTTAAGGTTGCATTCCATGCAAGGGCTAGTTTGAGATCTGTCTGAAAACATCCCTTACACATTCCCTTTATTTTTGCATATGATGAGAAGGGTCAGAAATCGAGTGCTAAGGTTACTGAATGGTAAACCGGGGTGTAAACCTAGGTCTTTCTGGTGTCATAGCTCAACCTATGACACTGTGTATTCAGAGGGACCAGGGGTCATTGGCAGTGTACCTTGTGTATAAAACACAGTGTTCAATGGGCTGGTCACAGCGAACCTTAACTGCGGTTGGAGGGACTCTGGTGTCGTGGAAGGCAGTGTGGGTCTTCTGAGCTTTAGTGCAGCGGTGTTGACGTCGGGAGGAATGTGCTGTGTCTATCATTCCATGATGTGTGTGAGAGCAGTTAGCTGATCCTGAGAGAACCAGAGGTCTGGAGCAGTCAGGCTCCTCCCCCTGTGGAGTGACCCACCCAAGCCTCTGCACCAAAGATTTTCCTTTCTAAGAACAGTTAAAAAGTCACTAACTTTTTCCTTCTGAGATAAGGCAAATTTGAAATTACATCATTGTTTTAAGACCTATAAAAGTAGACTGGGGCTCGTTAAAACTCACCTTTTCTCTTAGCTAAAATTTCCATAATTTTGGCTCTTAGATTTCCAGGAAGAATTAATAAGGGTTTTAGCAGTACGTAGTAAAAATCTTCTGGGATGAGCTCCCAGGGCATCAAATAACTCCCCTAGGAATGAGGGGCTGGGCTTTCATTCTGGGCAAAACTTAGAATCCCAGCAGTGTACACAGCCATACTAGGAGATGCAAGGGGATATGTACCTCTATTTCTGTACCTTTTTTCCCCCATAGTTAAAGCATGTAGCAGTAAAGAGCATATACAGACAGAGCCAAATCGATTTTTCTGTGAGAATGCCGATTCAAATACAAACCAGATAGCTTTTTGACCTGTGGTCTGGAAAGTTTTTGGAAAGATAGGAGCTTTAAAGTGTTACCTGTCCCCAGTTGCTTCTCTAGAAACCTTTACAGGCCAAGCACTCCGGTATGAGTTCAATGTTTGGGAATTTGGGGGTGGAGGAGAAAGGTGAGATGACTAAGTAGCTCTCTGCTGGTGTTTTAGTGTTTATGCTCTTGGTGATATCTGTGCAGATTTTCTCATTCATTGGTTCCAGGTTCCTTAGCTAAATAACTTTTCTAAAATTGTTATGTGTTTGTTGAAAAGATAATTCATTAGTGAGTTTGTAGTTCTGGCTGGACGTTTGGGACAGGAATGCATACCAGACCCAGAGATTAATGTTTAGGCTGTTGTCGTCAGTAGCTAGTGGTGGAGGCAGTAAAAGAATCATGGGATCAAATAGCAAATTATTTTCTCTCCTATGGAAGAGCTGTGCTAATCCCATCCTGTTCTGCAGGTCTGCTTTTCCTAGTCAGTGCCTAAACTGTGGTGGCTCTGGGGACGACTTGCCAGAAAGCCTGGGGGTGGGGAGTAAGGAGTAGGAAGGGGGTTGGACCTAGAGGTTAGAGTGGAGGAGTTTACACGAAGAATGTTTGCTTCTGTTTGAGTTAAAACCCAGGAAGCACTGATGGCCCCTTTCAGGGATTATTCCGTTTTGGGTACTGCTTCCCCCCACCCTCAGCACCACCACCCCTGCAACTTTGAAATGCCCTTCCTTTCCTTTCTGCCATTGTTGCAGCCTCTTTTTAGTTCACAGATTCCAAACGCTGAAAGTTTTTATGTTCAAGACAGGACCCTCAAAATAAGGCATTTCTCAATTATAATAAATTGGCTGAAAAGATTGAACTAAAAGGTACATAGTGTATGTAATTGTCCATAGGAAAATTATCTGCCTTTCCATAAAAAATCAGTATCCAAATTTCAGCATTAAATTTGCATCATAGATATAATTTTCAGTGAGTTTTGCTATTGAGGTTTAAAAAGGCTCCTGTTGGGGATATTTTGCCTCCTTAATATACGTGTTTTAAACCACACAGGCCTGGGGGGGTAGGGTGGGTGGGTGGAGTTCCTGACTAAATGGGCTTTGCTTTCAGTCCCACGGAAGAACACTTAGGCAAAGATACCTTTAACCTCTACCTTGTTTTTTAGTATTTCTGTCTACTTGGAGCTCCTTTTTAGGTTACAGTGGGGTGACACTCTTTGCTTTGGTTTTTAAGGCTGCTTTGTGATGGCTTTCCTTGAGGTAATTGGAGACTCCCCAGAGGGCAGGTCTGAAGATTGACTTGTGTGCTAAAATGGGTCGCAGTTGCTGATTCTGAGAGTCACTTAACCATAACAGTGTTATCGGTTTCTTTATTCTCAACCAGCATAATATGCTCACGTAGGTACCTGGTATACGTGCCCACATCAGCATATCACGGGTTTAGCACCTTGGCCTGAAGTCTCCATTGACAAAGGTATGAGAGTAGCTCTCTTCCCTGGGAGAAAAGCAGTTACCTGGAAGGGTGGGTTGGGTTTTTTTGTGTGTCTTTTGACAGAACACTTAATCTCTTACTAAACACCAATGCTCTCTGCATCCTGGTTTTGTGCTCCTGGCTCTGATACCATCTGTCTCCTGAGTCTGCCTTTTCTCCTGAGACACTTTTTTTAAGCTGTAAGTTTGGAATTATTTTGAAGCTGAAAAGGTGTTAGGGACCTGTCTCTCAGGTATAATTTGGAGCTGACTGACACCGAGCCCAAGTTATAACGTCTGAGTCTGTTTTCATGGACAAGGAGAATTAAGCTCAGAATGAAAAGTGGTGGTTCTAAGCTTATGCAGTGAGGGGGTAATAAACCCCGGCCTGGAACCCAGGTCTCTTTATTTCCAGACTAGTGTTATTTCTAGAATTTATGCACCTTGGCATCTGTTATGTTGGTCTCCGATTAATCACATTTACTTAAAATTCTCACTTGGTTCATAGGATTCTAAGGCTTTCTTCTTTTTTTTTTTTTTTCCTCCTTCCTTCTTTGTGATAGGTCTTTTCTTGTCCTGGCACTTACAGGCTTCCTCCTCCCCTGAATGCCACATTCCCTATGGTTCATTCTGTTGGCTCATTCTTGTCCTCTTACACAGAGGGCCCGTGTATTCCTGTAGCACCAGTTCTCTCTCTGTGATCAGGTTTTAGGTTGAACCCTTTAGCCTTGATTGTTCTCAAGACCTGTAGTTCTCATGGGCCTCCTGGATGAATGCGTCTATTTCAGGCATATTAAACCCAGAAGGTCTAAAAGCAGAACCAATTTCTTCCCTTTCCTCATCTCCTGGGGCTCATCTAATTCTAGCCCCTCCACCCAATTAGTCTTTTTTTACAATTACACTCGTGTCCTCTTGGGAGAAAGAACTCCAGGTGTTTTCATTTTTATTTTTTAATTTTTTTTTTAAACCATTAGAGGCCCCAGTACAGAAGGATGCACTTTCCACCCTTCTCCTTAGCTGTTCTCGTCTGTTCATACCCACCACTCTGTGCGGCTCGGCCATGCTGGTGGTCCTGTTGCTCCCTAGACTCCTCCCTCTGACTCTGGGTCCTTGGTTCTTGATGGATGGTTGTATCCCCCAAGCTGAGTGGTGAGCTCTGAGTAAGAGGGCCTTTTCCTAACCCATCCCCCCAGGAACGACTAGTGAGATGTTGCATGATTACATACAAAAATTTTAAGGTGAAACTCAAACTTCCCTTGGAATTTTGGACTTTAAGAGGCTGAATTTAGCTCTGCTGGTCGGGATGGTATGCGAGCTCTGCCATCCTGCTGCTTTTCCTGTTCATATTGCCCTGCCTGGGTTTAGGAAGGTCTGTCAATGCTAAAGCTTCTGAATATTTCACAAATGCAAACAAACAAATGGCAAACCCTCCAGTTATGTGCTAAACAAGTAAGTAAGCTTCTTGATGAACTTGCCTAGGGTGAATAAATTGAAAGCATAGTTCTGAATAACGATTTAATCACCTATATGGAATTGGGGGACATCTGTCACTAATAAGTTATTTATCGAGCATGTCCAGGTACTTCGTGTATTTCCTATTATTACAAAGTCTACAGAGTAGGTGGCACTCCACTTGCTTGAGGCAACCAGAACTCAGAGAAGTGACTTAAGTGGTGAACTTAGTATTGGTACTCCAAAGCTTGTTTTCTTTCTACTTTGTACTACTGCGATTCATGGTTTTGGGGAGAACTCTTTCTTTGTGGAAAAGGGGAATGATTTTTTCAGACTGTAGTCTCCCTCCCCCTCCTCTTCTCTTGAGGGTTATTGCTGTAGAAAGCCACTGTTTCATGGTGGGAGTGTCAGCTTTTATCTGTTGAAAAGGAGAAATTTGAGACCTTCTAAAAAAATTGCTAGTATTATCAGAGATTTCTCATGAACCATTCTTTCTGACAATAAGTAGGTATAACTAGTTTTATCTTGAGGCCATTTTTAGCCAGTAACAGTAGGAATTGTTTTTCTTTTTAGGCTTGCCCGTTATTTCTTCTCTAGCCTTGCCAATTATTTCTTCCTGTTGATCCGTGATTCTCGATAGTATTAAGGTTTGCATTCTCTTGTAAGTCTCTGATCTGTCTTAAAGCCTACCTTCCTGTCCATAGCGAAAGACCAAATAAAGGTCAAAAAAAGCTGCAGAAGATCTCACTTCATGGCAAAATATGCCAAAAATAATGGTGAAAGTTATAGCAGTATAACCCCAGGGGGAAAAACCTAGTTTTCCTAGTAGTAAAACATGAGTATTAATTCAGGCATCTAAATTGATCACAAGTTAAGATAGAATATACAGAGTAAGGGGTCTGTAAGTATAGAGATGGATAGAAGATGCTTGTTTCGCAGATAAGAAACTATGCAATAATTTAACTGGATCACTGTATTCTATAGTAGGTTTAGGTTTTAGGCAGTTTGATTTGTATTATGTCCTTTAATTAAGCTTTTAGAATCAAATGATTAGGAAGATTAGGCATAGAAGGGCCTGGAGTCTTCAAAGGAATAGTCAGCCTAGGTCTTTATACAAATTTTCTCCTTTAATGAGCAAGTAGATTCTTCTCTTCAAGGATCCGTGTGGCGGCCTCTGATCCCTTGGTTCAGTAATAATGGTACTGCCGATAGACAGCACCTTTTTGTTCAGTGTGTAATCATGTGCCAATTGCTCTGCCCAGCGTGTTATGTGTGTAACTCACGGAGAGCCCCATGAGATGGTATTATTGCTTCTATCCCTACTGTACATGTAAGAAAGCTTGTAGATCTGTGCGCACCTGACATTGCCGGCTATGCTCTTTTTTTTGTCTCGAGGCACAGCACTGGTACTTACCGATGTGACTATGCAGCTTGGGTGGAACACTTAGCTTACTTGCATTCTGATTTCACGGAGCCCTCTGGGTCTCTGATTTGGCATACTCGAAAGAAGGGGAGAGAGGGAGTTATCGCATAGATTTGCTTCTGAGTTTGTAGGTTATGGTGCCTGTTCCTAACAGGGTTGGGAGTGGGGCAGATTGGCCAGGTGTACTCTTAATTAGATTTTCTCGGACCGCTGGGGATGGGAAGATTCTCAGGGCTTCCTCTCCTGGGAAAGTAGGTTTCTCCCAGAAGCCTCCAGGTCTGCATCTTCCCCAGGCTTCTGGGGCACTCTCCTCCCTGGGTCTCTGGCCTCCATCTTTCCGGTGGTTGTTCGTGGTCTCCTTCTGCGACTCACATACAGCTGTCATTTACTTGCTTGTAAGTGTGCCAGGACCATACAAATCATATCTGTCACAGCAAACAAAACTGAGTTAATTTTTGTATTGTGAGGGGCCTTTTAAAGTTTGGAACCTCTGATGGTGAAGATAATCTAACTCGTAACCTGGCACACGAGGCTGCCCTTCCAATCCGCTCTTTTCTCCCACAATTAAAGTGCCACACGATGGACCACTTCTGGTAATGTTCCTCTGTGTTCTTCAGCCCTTCCTCCTACGCTTGCTTCCAGGCAGAGCCTCTTCCTCCGAACCCCCTCGGCTTAGAGGACAGTGTGTGTTGACGGTGCAGCGTAGCTTGTGTGGTGGTTGTCAGCAGCATGGTCAGGTCTGGGCACCCTTCCAAGACTTGATTTTCTTTTGGTTGAGTCTCCGTCTAATCTGCTTACCTTTAGGGTGCTCATTGTACATAGCAGGCAATGGGCAGTGTTTGTTAAGCAGTGAGTGAGTGGAGCGTGTTGCCTTATGATCTGCAGAGTGATTGTAAATGCTTGTGTCTTAGCCTTTGTGAAGTTGCCTTAGTGAAGTGGAAGATCATCTTAGAAATCTACAGTTGTGAAAAGGGCCTTGTGTCAGTGGATTTAACCACTCTCAGTGGTGCTTCTCTGGAGGGCTTGGGAAAACGAGCTCGTAGGACTGTGAATTCTGGTCGTACTCACAGCTTGCAAAGGATGCCAGTCTTTTCAAGAGCTCGAGAATGATGGGGACTCAAGGTTGTCCCTTTAAGGCCATCCTGCAGAGATTGTAAAACTACATGCTCACAGTCATTCTCATGCTGACCTGGATTTTTTGATAGGCTAAACAAAGTAACCCCGGGCTTTTAATGGTTTTGTCGAAGTGACCAACTCTCACATCTTAAGTGCTTATTTCTGTCCTTGGTCTGTTTTTAGTTTATTTTCCCCAAGGCAACTGGGAATGATAGAGCTGATGAGTCAGACTCCCCTTAGAAGACTGAGTCTGTCCGCCAGTATTTCGTAACTTACTATGTCAGGCACTGGATGTGGTGAGTGAGGGAGATTGAAGAGTGAACGGGTACCTGGATTTCTGTCTAGGGCCTCTGGTGGGTAATGATGTGACTTACTGAGATAGAGAATACCAAAGGGTCACTTCCGTGTGGGGGTTCCATTCACAGTTATATATCTCAGAGTGCTTTTGTTGTTCAGTAATGTCTCGCATGAGTCGTATGTGCCTTCAGTGACCACGTGGAACTATACAGCTTAAACAGTTCCTTGGAGTGTTTGCCACTTACCACATCTTCTCCTGTAATTACCTGCTGTAATCTTCAGGTGTACAATAGCAGCTACCATACGCCAGGCACCATGCTAACAGCTTTATATATTTCATCAAAAGGTTGATCGATACTCTTTTCCCATTTCACAAATGGGAATCTGAGACACAGAAGTAACTGCCAATAAATGGCAGAACCAAACTTTTTAAACACGTCTTGAGATAGGATTTACAAAACCATAAAGTTCACCTTTTAGTGTGCACGTCAGTGATTTTTTTTTTAGTGTATTAACAGAGTTTTGCAGTTATAATCTAATTTTAGAATATTTTCTTCTCAGAAAGAAACCTGTACCTTTTAGCCACTTCCCCTCTAATCGCCCTGCCCCTAGTTGAAGGTAGCTAATCTTTAGATTTGCTTTTTCTGGACATTTCATGTAAATGGGCTCATATAATATGTGGTCTTTTCTCACTGGCTTTTTTCACTCAGCGTAATGGTTTAGAGTTTTATCTGTGTAGTAACACGCATCAGCACTTCATTCCTTTTTATTGGTAAATAATATTCTGTTGTATAGGTAGATAGACCCCAAGCTTTGACCCAGGTATGTCTGGTTCTAAGGCTCATGCTGCTGCTATCATGCCATGCTAATTCCTACACACCTCTCAGAAGAGTAGAGGGTTTTTGAGGCAATTCTCTCAGGGTCACTTGAACGTAGCAAACACTCATTCAGTATTTTACTATACAGGCAGGAAACCAAGTCCTTGTTACTTCATCTGACTCATGGTGTTGAGTTGGGAGAATGGGGGTGTGAAGGCTCCATTTACCATAAAGGAGTATAGAACAATCTAAAGGTCTTTTTTCTGTGTCCAGGAGGAAGGAGCGGGAAGGATAAAAGATTGCTGGGACAGCCAGGAACCACCTGCGCTCTCGAAGTGCAGCAATGCCAGTATCTTCCGACGGATAAACGCCATACTGGATAATTCTCTGGATTTCAGCGGAGTCTGCAGCACGCCCGTAAATCGAGGAATTCATGATCATTTGCCAGGTGACTTAGGTGTGAAACGTTGATGCATGTGTGCAGGGCTGTTTCTAGGCAGTTTCCTTGTGAAGCATCTGAAGAAATGACCTTGAACCTCTGGCAACACTTGCCCCTCCCGTAGTTTTCTTTGTGGATTGGGTCCCCCCTCTGGGTGAAGACAGCCTTTGATTATAATGTAGAAATCTATTTTGTAATACTCAGGAAGATTAGATAGAAAAGGATAGGTCATGGTGACAGAACTATGTGTAGAATTATAATGTGAGTCATGTATATATAATAGTGATTTTCTGGTAGCCACATTAAAAAAGTGAAATTATTTTATCCAACATACATGAAATATGACAACATTTAATCAATATCAAACTATTAATGAGATTTTATATTCTCGTTAGTACCAAGACTTCAAAATCCAGTGTGTATTTTACATTTATAGTGCTGCTCAGTTAACTACCTATATTTCAGGTGCTCAGTAGTAGCCACATGTGACTAATGGCTACTGTATTAGACAGCATAGCTCTTGACTATTTTAGTTGCTTGAGTGCAAGTCTACAGGCTTGTTCGTTTTTACGCTATATAGGCTTGTTGTGCAGAGTAGTGGAGGGGAGTGGACAGCGCCTTCAGCAGGTGACACTTCACAGGGAGGTTTGGATGTCTTAAACCTGTTTCATAACTTTTTTTGTGGGAGTTGCAACATATAATAAGAATGTTGATGAAACGTTTTTCTGTTTGAGCCATTTTAGGTGAAAGTGAACATATTTTTAATTTTTAAAATGGATGTTGAAAAAATTTAACCACAAGTATTCTCAGAACAAGGGCTGGTAATTGCTGCTTTTTAGTTATGAATTTATTTTTTTAACTTGGCCTTAGAAATAATTCCCACAAAGATGCAAGAGTATGTGAACATAAAGTAGCTAAATGTTTGAGGGAAAGGTTCGTTACAAAGGAGACTGACTTGTAGAATTTGTTTTTACTAAATTGTATTGGAGGGCAATTGAAGGAAGGGTCTGGGGAAGGGCTGGAGGGTCTTGTCTCTTCTAAATTCCAAAAATCTATATATGTAATATTTTCTGTTAATTAGAGTAAGTCATGAGCTAACCCTTATTTTCTCCTTCTGCTTATGCCAAGTTAAAAATTCAGAGAATTTGCTCGTTCTACATATGTGTTCTACTTCTCCTCCTTTGAGAAAGTTGCATGAATTATATTCCAACATGAATGACAGTCAACAGTGGCTCAGTTTTCACTGGGTTGCTTCAGATATGCCGGAAGCTTTTGTAGTTACAGCAAAGTATTTTTCAGCTAATGCTAGGCTTTGGACTGCCTAAGGGAAAGGACCCCTGGTTAGAGAGCAGTGGTGAGGAGTGCACTTTTGCAATTTTCCGGGAATCCCAGTCGTCTCGCTGGTAAGATGCCAGGCTCTGGAGATGGTGTTACTCTTGTACCCTGCTTATGCGAGTGGTTGGTCAGATGACAAGGTGCGTGTAGACTTCGTGGTCTTTTCAGACGCTTCCCAGAGCAAAGGAGGAGAAGTACCTGAAGTTAAAGCCTACATCACTGATTACTCGGACATAGTATAAATCTCTAAACTTAGGATTGTTTGATGAAATAAGTATCTCTTAAAGCTTTCAGTACACACATCAGCTTTTCTTCATTAATCTGTGTATCTGTCCTGTGTCTTTGTTATTACAGCTTTATAATAGATTTTGGTATTTGATAGTGAAGTCCTTTAGCTTTATCCTCCATGATTCTTGTTTTTTTTTTTTAGATTTTTGCATTTCCATAAAAATCTTAGATTCAACGTGTCATTCTTCCTACTCTCACCCCCTACCAACTCTGCTGGGGTATTCATTGGGATTGCACTTAATCTACGAATCAATTTGTGGAGAATTGACATGTTGACAACAAATCTTCCAATTCATGAAGCTGTTTTATCCTCTTGTTTATCGAGTCATCTTTAATTTTCTCAGTTTAGAAATCGCAAAAATCCTTTTTCAGGTGTAACTGTAGTTCTTGATAGGTGTCTAGTGCTGTTATAAATGACAATTTTTTTAGTGTCATTTCCTGTTTGCTTGCTGCTGCCTGGTAGTGTTTTCTAATGTGGGCTCCAGATCTGGGTATACTGGTTTCGGACATTTGGGTCCCTCTGATGTGCACATTGAGGTTCATGGTATTCTGTATCCTAAATATTCTGTAGTTTTCAGGCTGTGAATGGTTTTATTCGCTTTAGTTGACAAGTGTGGTTTTTGGAGGATATAAGGAGAGTTAGATTTAGGTAGCTGCCAGTTTCCTATAGAAACCAGAAGTCTGATCTTTATGTGTTACATTTAGGTCCTTTTGTTAAGGACTGTTTTGTTAATTTTGTATATGGTGTTAGGTAAGGGTCCAACTTCATTTTTTTGCATGTGACTGTCCAGTTTTCCCAGAATCGTTTGCTGAAGACTTTTCCTGCATTGAACGGCATTCCTTTCAGAAATCATTTGTCTTTTTAGTCTTCTAATGTTTTTTAATGAACATAATTTCTTCATTTCAAGGTGGTTCCAATTTATCGCTCTTTTTTGTTTGCAGTTAGAATTAGCATTTTCATACCGTACTTCAGAAATCTGTCTTTTTTTGAGGAAATGAGGATATTTCTTATGTTATTTTTGAGAAGCTTGCTTGGTTGATTTTTTTGGACAATATTGTAAATGGAATTATTTAAAATTTTTTTATTTCCTAATTATTTGCTAGTACATAGAAAAGCCTGTGTATATTCATATATTTAAAGCCCTTGCTGTATTTGCTTGTAAATACTAATAATTTATTTATGGAGTCTTGTGGATTTTTCTGTATACAAACATGGTATCTCAAATTATGAAAGTTTTATTCCTTTCCAATCTTATTCTTTTCATAAATTACTTCATCGGCTTAGATTACGCAGGAGAGTGTTGAATAGCAATGAGAAGAACCAGCATCTTAGTCTTTCGGAGGGAGTTACATGGACAGAAGCCTTAAGCATTTTACCATTAAGTGTATTAGCTTAAGTTTTTGAGATATTCTTTTTCTGATTAAGGATGTTAATTTCTTTTCGCGTTTAATGAGGATTTTTTTTTAAATCATGAGTAGGCATTAAATTATTAATTTTTTCTGTATTCTTTTGACTTTTATCATTTGTTCTGTAAATGTGGGAATAATATTCGGAAAAGAATACCAAAGTGAAACCAACATGGCATTCTTGGAGTACACCCAACTCGGTCCTGATATATTTTATTTAGTATATTGCTGGATTTGGTTTGCAAATGTTGTCTTCAGGATTTTTGTGTCCTTGCACACACAGATCACCTTATAACTGCCCTTCCTTAAAATATCTTTGGTATCAAGGCTATGCCAGCCTCTTGGAACAAATCAGTACTTTATTTTCCTGTTTTTTTGTTTGTTTGTTTGTTTGTTTGTTTTGGAAGAGCTTGTGTAAAATTTAGTGTTCTTTAAATTTTGGCACAATTTACTGGTGAAACTACCTGGGCTTGGAGTGTTTTTATTTTTGAAGGAAAGTTTTAAATTATGGATTCAATTCCCTTCATAGACATAGAATTATTCATAGTTCCTTTTTCTTCTAAGTTTTGCTAAGTTGAGTATTTCTAGGAGTGTCTCTATTTTGTTTCAAATTTCAAATTCATTGGCATAAATTTATGTGTAATAGCCTCAGTGTTTTCGCATTACTGATTTTTTTTTATTGAGGCATGGTTGACATGCATCATATTAGTTTTAGGTGTACGAAATAATGATCATAGTAAGTCTAGTTAACGTCCATCATCACATGTAGTTATAGGATTTTTTTCTTATGATGGAGACTTTTAAGATGTACTGTTAGCAACTTTCACATGTGCAACACAGTATTAACTATAGTCACTGTACATGATAGCTGTACTGTACATTATGTCCCCCTGGCTTATTTTATAACTGGAATTTTGTACCTTGTGACTCCTTTCACCCATTTCATCCATCACACAGCTCCCTCCTCTGGCGACCATCAGTCTGTTCTCTGTATCTATGAACTTGGTGGTGGTGGTGGTTGTGTTTTTTGATGCTACTTATAAGTGAGATCATATGGCTTTTTGTCCTTCTCTGAGTTATTTCACTTAGCTTAATGCCCTCAAGGCCCATTATGTTGTAGCATGTGGCAAGCTCTCATTCTTTTTTATGGCTGAGTAATAGTCCATTATATAAATATACCACATCTTTTTCATCCATTCGTCTATCAGTGGACCCTTAGGTGTTGTTCCCATATCTTGGCTATTGTGAATAATACTGCAGTGAACGTGGGGGTACGTACATCTTCATGAATTAGTGTTTTAGATTTCTTCAGATACTCAGAAGTAGAATTGCTGGATCATATGGCAGCTCTATTTTTAATTCTTTGAGGAACCTCCATACTGTTTTCCATCGCGGCTGCACCAGTTCACATTCCCACCAACCATGCACGAGGGACCTTCTCTCCACATCTTCGCTAACACTTGCTGTTTCTGTTTTGTTTGTTTGTTTTTGATGATAGCCGTTCTAACAGATGTGAGGTGATATCTCGTGGTTTTGATTTGTGTTTCCTTGGTGATTAATGATGTTGAGCATCTTTTCATGTACCTGTTGGTCATCTGAATATCTGTTCAATCCTCTGACCATTCTAAAATCACATTTTATTTTTTTGCTATTGAGTTGTATGAGTTAGTTCTTTATCTACTTTAGATATTAACTCCTATCAGATGGATATACGATTTTCAAATATTTTTTCCCATTCATTAGGTTGCCTTATTATTGTGTTGATGGTAGAATTAAAATGTTTTTTAAATTTTAATGTATTTTATTTAATTCAAAATATTTCCACATGTGATTTATATAAAAAAATTAACGAGGTATTTTATAATCTTTTTTCATACTAAGTCTTCAAAGTGCAGTATGCATATTTTTAAATTTTTTATTGCTATATAATTGACATAAAACATCGTGTTTTAGGTGTACAACATGATTGATAGATGTCTTTATTACAAAATGATGGTTTATTTTAATGATATGCATTATATTTTTTACTCATGGCCCATTTTGATTTGAATTGTAAATTTCATCAGAAATAGTTAATATGTGTTTAGGTTTCATAAAATTTAAAGTTGAAAATGTAGATGCACAAGCTTAAGTTCTGAACCGTACTTAAAAGGTTTTCAATAACAGACTTGAGTTACAGTTCTTTAATTTTAATTAATTAAAATTTAAAATTCATTTCCTTAGTCGTAACAGCTACTTTTAAGAGCTTGGTGGTCTCATGTGGCTGGTGGATTCTGAATTGCGCATGACAGTTCTGGAGGGCTGCGTGGCGGAGGGGTAGGCCAGTGAGTGGCATCGGTCCTCTTTTGTTCGCCTAGAGCTCTTTGGCCTGGTAGCCAGTCTAGGTTTTGCTCATGTCCTCAGCTCTCTAAGAGAAATTCCTGGCTGTCATGTTTACTGATGACTGCCATTGTACCATAGAGTGTCCCCTTGTGAGATTGTCTCAGTCAGAGTTGGATCTGGAAGCAGAACCATGAGTACTGCAGACTAAGGGGTTTATTATAGAGCGTAGACATTACACAGTTGAGGGAGGAGTGGGGGTTGAAAGATCAGGGAAGTGTCACTAACCAGCCCTCCTGCAGCACCAGTGGACAGTGGCTGGACAGATGTGACAGAAAGCCAGACACATCTAGCTGCCGGAGTCGGGTGTGCAGGGGAGCTGGTGGAGAGTCTGCAGAAGGCTCTTGCCACTGCTCCTGGTGGTGGGCCTGGGCTTGTTCTTGTCTTTAGGGCCTGCCGCGGGGCAGGGAGCTAGATGTGACGTGGGGGAGAGCAGGCTCAAGTGGGAACCTGCCAGCCCCTCTCTGTCTCTGTGTCCAGCTCTGCCGACCTGATGCTCTGTCACTTTCTCAGCCCACCTGTAGAGAGGGGTGCAGAACAGCACTTGGACTTGAGAGCTGTACAAGAATAGAAGAGCTGCAGTGGAAAGTGGGAGGGGGAGCCAGCCCCTGAAAAGATGTACACATTGTGAGATTGCTCTAGAGCCCTGCTGCAGACTCTGCCCTTTCTCTCATTCTGTAAAGTAGGTAATGTGATGTTTAATTTCTAAAAGCCTTAGTCTGCTTTGTACCATCTCCATCTGCTGGAATGTCAGAGCTTTGTCACCGAAAGCTAAGGCTCCATCACAGGTAGTGATGATTATTCCCACTTTAGTGCATGCATTCGATTTCTGAATGTAGATGTTTTACATCTTTTTGACTGAAGAAGAAATGAGTGCAGTTACAGAGGGAGAAGGAGCTGCCGAGATCAAGGGTTAAGGCTTCTGGAATCAATGCTGGGGAGAGTGTTTCTGCTGTGCAGCGACGGCCTTGGACTAAGTAGACTCCAAGGTCCCTTGTATTCTTAATGTTCTGTGATTTATTGTATTTAAATTGAATTATAATCATAATTTATATTATTGAACTCATTTCAAATTTAAAATCTTTTAATATGAACTTTTCTTTGTAAGTATTAAATTTTTTCACCAAATTTATTCGGGAATATTAAATGAGTTACCTTACCCTGTTAAATACCTTGTATTTTTTTCTTGGTACAATAATATGGTCATCATAAAAAATTCTGAAGAAAACACAGAAGGGAAAAAATCATATGCAATCCCACTACCCAGAATAACCACTTTTAACATTTTAGTGTATCTCTCCAGTGTTTTTCTTATATATACCTATTAAATTGAAAGTTCTCTGAAAACACTATGTAGTAATTTGCCTCCTTCACTTTTTTTTCCTCTTTTTGTCATTAATTTTCTATCTTTTTCCATGCTACGTTGCATTTTACTGTGTAGATAGATGCATTATGGGATTCTTAACCTGGATTTATGCGTAGAATTCATGGAGTCTAGTAACTTGGGCAGGTAAGAACTTAGATCTTTATTTTTCACTACTAGTTAACTGAAATGTAACATTTTTTATTGTAAATGGAGGCAATAAATCATAATTGTATTAGCCCGATTTAATACCTTGGCAATAATCATCATCATCAGTAGGATGATTAGACATCTTGCATCTGATTCCTTTACAGTTATTGCACATATCTCTTGAAATGTTGATTACGCTCATCACTACTTCAAAATTATGATCACTGTTTTATATTTTTAATGGTATTTGTTGAGGGTATCTATAGGCTTTAGCAGACTGCCGCATAGTTCACAGTACAGAAAGTTAAGTATTTCACACTTTTGGAGATAGTTTGCTTAAATAGGTGTCTATTTTAAACAGTAGAAGTACTTAAAGTTTTTGCCTACATCCGTGATAACTTGGATATAGTATAAATCTCTAAAAGTAGAACTGTTTGATTAAGTTTCTCTTAAAGCTTTTAGTGCATTTGTCAACTTACCCTCCAGAAATAATGTACGAATTTACTCTCTTTCTGTAGTAAATGAAAGCACCCAGTCTTTTTTAAACCACTAGCTTTTAAATTCTCTGGATCTGTTGTGATTTGGCACTGTAAGGGGTCTCCAGTTTGTCACGTTCGAGGAACACCGTAGTAAAGTAACATTTCACTGTGTTTGGATTATGCTAGTTTCATGTACAGCTTGGGGACAGCACATGGATAACATGTTGTATTCCAGCATCAGAGTCTTCAAGAAGTTCTGGTTCAGACACTCCCATACTGGAGGCCATGGGTTAGGTGGAGTTGGACTTTTCCTCTCCTTGAGGAAGAAGTTAAATTGTCTCCTCCAGAATGTGCACACATGGCAGTGGCACCTTGGACACACGTGGGTGTGAAATCGACATTCTGAATAAGTGGGAAATGGGCGGTAATAGGAATGGGGAGGAGCTAGTATTAAGAATTGAACTCCTGGGGCAGGGGGCGTGGATTTAGTACAAAGCTCCATGGGGACTTAAGTAGAGAAAAGAGAAAGAATGCATTAATTAGTTACTGATAAAACAAGTTTGAGTTGGGATATGTATGACCTGGGCTGAGAAAGCACCCCAGAGCAGGAGAGGCAGGAGAGCAGGTAGGTCCCTGGATTAGGATCCTACCTCTGTCACTTTGTACCTTTGTCAGTTTGGCCCTCTCTGGGCCTTGTTTGCTTTCTAGTAGAGAAGAGAAGATTTAACCAGCTGGTCTTCAGCTCCTTTCCCGCTTCCCTTCGTGTCCAGCTCTCTCCCGCGGTGCTGGGGCGGCAGGGGGTTTGTCCCAGAGTCTCATTCTGCCTGTGTGATTGCTTGCTTGGTCAGTCCTTGCCAAAGGGCCTGCATTACACAGAACACTCTTACTTGCTAATGACCAAACACCTAATTAGAAAAACTTTAGCAAATCGCGGGATGTGTGGGAAGGCTTTTGACGTATAATTCACAGAATAGGAAGAAATCTCTGAAAAACTGAACCCAGAGCTTCTAGTTTTGTCAAGGTTCTGTCTCTTTGCTGTCTCTTGCCCAGGCGGGTTTCATTTTCTCCTTTTGCACAACTTCCTATTATCTGAGGAAGGGGCTCTGCTCACATCCTCTGGTGCCATGAAGTCAGGAAATGGTTCTTCCTCCTAGATCAAATTAGAAAAATCTCAAGGAAAGACTCCCAGTTAGCTTGGTTTGAGCTGTGCCCATTCTTGGAATGGTCTCTGGCCATAGAGATGGGTTACTCTGGCCCAGGTGGGTCAGGTGCCCACCTGTGCACCAGTGAGACAGAATCCTGCAAGAAGATGACATTTGCCTTTAGGACCACTTAGCTGGCATAAGAAGAAACAGTTCAACAAAAGCTGGTGCGATGGGTTTTGTAAAACACAGTCTTAAGGATTCATGAACCAGGCAGCAGCATCTTCAAACGTTTGTGTGTCTACCTCCTGTTTTTTAAAAACGATGTAACCCATGAGACACCAATTCACACCCATTAGGATGGTTGTTGTCTGATAAAAATAAGTGTTGAGGATGCGGAGAAATTGGAACACTTGATCATTGCAGAATGTGAAACAGTGCAGCCATTGTAGTAGACAGTATGGTGCACCCTAAACGAAATTAAACCTCGAATACTGTATGACCCAGCAGTTCTACTTTTAGGTATATGTGTAAAAAAATTGCAGAGATGTGAACACATGTTTGCACACCGATGTTTATAGCAGTATCAGTTATAATAGCCAAAAGGTGGACGTAACACAGATGTCCTTGGACAGATGCGTGAATATACATACAACATGTGGTATGCCCATTGCAGTGGATTAGCATTCAGCCTTAAAAGGGAAGGGAATTTTGATACATGCTACAACTTTGATTTATCTCGAAGACATAATAAGTGTAATCACCCAGTCAAAAAGGATTAAATATTGTATAATTCCATTCCTGTGAGGTACCTGGAATAGTTGATTCATAGAGACAGAAAGTGAAGGTCAGAGGCTAGAGGAGGCGCTAGTGGGGAGTTAGTGCTTACTGGGAGTTTCAGTTAGAGATGGAAAAGTTCTGACGCTGGATAGTGGTGAGAAGTGCTCAAAAGTGTGCATGTACTTAAGCCTCTGAGTTGTACAATGAAAATGGTAAAACTTTGTTACGTATATTTTACCACAATAAAAATCATTTTTAAAAATTACTCCTGTCTAAACCAATGCCACCCTGGACAAGCCCGATTCTGTCTGATCTCAGAAGCTAAGCAGGGTTGGGCCTAGTTAGTACTTGGATGGGAGACCACCTAGGAAAACCAGGTGCTGTAGGCGTTAAAAAATAAAAAAATAAGGCAAGGTCCTTGCAATTGCAATCTGTGAGGTCAACCAAGGGTTGCCATAAAAAAAAAAAAAGGTACTCCTTGCACATTTAATCTGGTATCTAATTTTCATCATAAATGAAAATATCCAGTGGAATCAGTAGAGATTGGTACCTCTCATCTATTTAAAAATATGTAAACCAGTTCTTCAACACTGGGAAATTTTTCATTATCCCTTGTCTTTTTTAATTCATATTTCTAGTACACTTCTCCCACAGAATTTTATCCTAGTATAATATTTTGCACTTGAGTCTTCTGTGGATCACATTATACTTCTCTGCAATAGAAATAGTATATAAATTGAAATTTTAAATTATTTCCTAAGACTCAAAGGCTGTATGCGTTCTGGATTGTGTGGCCATTGATTACTAGGACCATTGTTTAAGACAATCTAAATGTTACAAATTTTTGTAAAATTTTATTTAATCATTGTTTACTGGAATTGCTTCTTAATGAGATAAATGAGGCTTTTAAAAAAACTCGTGTAATATTAAATGACTCATTGCTGGAATTTTTAACACCAAATATATTCCCATTGTTTGTTTTTATAGATCTGCGCTGAGTAAACTTGTTCACATAAATAAGTAGATGAGAGATGAAGGTGTTGCTGGAGCGTATTACCCGATTGTTTGAACTTCTTGAGTTCTATTTTTAAAAAATCAGTCATCCATCCTTACTTTTAGTCATTTCCTTGCTGATAGTTCCATTTACTCTCATATTTTTTGAGAAGAAGGAGCTAGAAACCATCCATTTTGTGATAAGATTTGTTACCTTAGCCATTAGTCACCAAATGTCTCTTGGGAAGTAACCAAGATTCCTTAGGAAGATTCAGATGACCACTGATTATGTCATTCTTTCCTTGTTTAACTCAGTTTACCTGAGGAATTGAGAAAGTTAAAAATACTGTCAATTTTAAAATATGCCTTTGCCAATACAATATTTTAAAATGCTCTTTATCCTTAAAACATACTTGTTTTAAGTATGTTTTGCCAAAACATGGGTCTGTATATTTTAACTTGCTCTGCTTATGGAAAATGTCAGCCATAAAATTAACTTAATGTAATCTCTTTGTATTGTCAAACCAGTTAGTTCAGTCAGGCTTGCTTTTTGTAAGAAAAGTCTCACTTCATTTCCCCCAGCATTTTATTATGAACATTTTCAAGCATACAGAAAAGCTGAATGAATTATAAAATGACACGTGTAACAGCCACCACTTAGATTCTACAATCAGCATTTTGTTGTTTTTGCTTTATCACAAATCCATTTATTTATCCCCATACCCATTTATGAATCCATCTTGTTTTTACAATTCATTTCAAAGTAAGTTGTAGGCATGAATATAATTCACCCCTAAATACTTCAGCATGCATATTGTTAGCTAATGTTGAGTCATTGTTTACATTTTTTGAGGTAAGACTTATACACAGTGAAATGCACAAATCCTACAGGTATCATTAAAGGCATTCTGATCAGTGCACACACCCAGCTCCCATCACAATGGAGTGTATTACCATCACCTCAGAAAGTTCCCTCATACCTGGTCCCAGTCAGCACCCACCACCACCCCCTGGAGAGGTAACCACCTTGCTTCTTCTCACCATGTACTAGTGTTGCCTGTTATGGAACATCAAAGAAATGGAATCACACGTGTGTGCATGTGTGTGTACATAGGTGTATATATACACATACAGTCTCATGTAAGGCTTATTCCACTTGTAATATTTTGAGATTCATTCATGTTGTTGCAAGTATTGATACTTTATTCCTTTTATTGCTGAGTAATTAATATTCCAGCATGGTCACATACCACATTTTATCTTCCTATTGATGGCCACTTGAACTCTTTCCAGGTTTTGGCAATTATTGAAAAGTTGTGTAGTATGCCCTCAGCACCAGTGATAGGTCCTTGGAAACTGACTTTAAGTGAAAGGGTGTAGAATGAAACCAGTTGAACCAGAGGCTAATTGACAGAAGCAAGAGTTAAGTTCCTACGGCATTTCAGTCACCAAAACATCACCAGACTTCTAAATAAAGACCCAAAACACTTCAAATGTTAAACGTAGAAATAAATGTGAGCTATCCATATATCATAAAGATGACTAAACACAAGTAAGATGATGATTTTCCAACCTGCTTATTCCAGTTCAAGGTCAAGGATGGCTGGAGCCTGACCCTGGACAGGACGCCCTCCCATGGCAGGGCCACTCACACCCATCCGCTCCCTCAGGGGCAGTGGAGGGACACGATTCATCTCGTGTGCACATATTTGGGGCGTGGGGAGGCCAGAGCGCCCAGAGAAAACCGTCACAGACAGGAGAACGTGCACACTCCACGCGGACGGGGCCCTGCCAGAAATCGATTGTTTTTTTTTTCTCATGAACAATATAACAAAACGATATTGCACGAAATGTTTTTTGAGGACCCGCTGTGCTGTCACTACTCATGGACAGGTCTTTTTGAAGAATACCTGGGAGTAGATTTGCTGGGTCATAGCATAGTATAGTGTATGTTTAATTGTATAAGAAATTGGCAGACCTTTTTCAGAAGTGATGGTACTGTCATACATTAGTGGGTGAGGGTTCTGATCAACAACACCAAGTGTTGACAAAGTGTGAAGCAGTTTTCTTAATTTTAGCAGTCTGGTTGGTAGGTGGTGGTAGTATCTCATTTTGGTTTAATTTGAGTTACTTTAATGATTAATGATGTTGAGCACTTTTTCAAGTGCTTATTGGCCAGTTATATATTTTTGTGAAATGCCTTTTCAAGATTTTGTGCCCTTTAAAAATTTCTGTTTTTTTTTAACTTTTAAGGTTTCCTATATACTCTAGGTACTAGCCATTTGTCAGATACGGTCTCATATATGGTCTTCCGTTTTATAGCTTACCTGGGATCTTAATGTGTCCTGATGAACAGAAGTTTTTAATTTTGATTAAGTTCAGTTTATCAGACTTTTTCCTTAGTGATCATTGTTTTCTGTGTCCTCCATAGGAAACCTTGGCACTCCCCTACCCCACGTCACAAAGACAGTCTGTTTTCGTAGAGAAGCTTTATAGTTTTAACCTTCACTCACAGGTCTTTCTGATCCATGTTAAATTAATGTTCCTGTATGGTGGGAGGTAGGGGGTCGAGGCTGACTTTTTTCTCCCATATGGCTGTTTGATTGTTCCAGTACCATTTTTCCCCCACTAACTTGCTTGAAGGCCAACTGTCTAACTGAGGTTGCATTGGCTGTGTAGAGCAATTTGGTGGGAATTAACTTTTTAACGATATTGACCCTTCCAGTACGTGAACTTGGTGTATGACATTGTAAAATCTAAACGTTTGTAATATTTAAGAAATACTATAGGAATCACTTTGAAATAATTTACAGAATTCATTTGAAAATTATTAAAAGCCGTCAAGACTAAAATAATCTAAGGATCATACTTTTATGGTGGGAAGTAAAAAATAAACCTAATGTTCTCTCTTACATCTTGATCCGTAATGCGATTTTTAACGTATAACTAAAATTATAAGGAAAATTTCCTTGAGCATCCTCGCCATCCTGCACTCCCTCACCTGAACCACTGTCGCACTAATTAGCATACAGATTAGCAGCAGGTTGTTCCCCAGTGTGTGAGCTTGGGGGAGAGCTCAGCCTTTTATGTTGGGTGAGTAGGTAAGAGGCAGTTAATAAGTAAGCCGGGGCCTGGGCATCGGCTTTGATCTGAGAGGCAACAGGAACCGTTGAAGGTACTTGTTTAGGAAAATGAACACCATGAAGAAAGAGGTGTTGGGTAGGAATGGGGTGAATTACCTGGAAGAGAGAACCTCGGGTAAAAGAGCCATTTTGAACTTATGTTCCAAGTGTGGTCTGCAGACCAGTAGCCTCAAGGTCACTTGGGAGTTCGTTAGAAATGCAGATTCTGGGGCCTGCCCCAGATCTGCTGAATCAGAATCGGTGTTGTGAAGACTCTAGGCTCATCCTCCTGCTGGTTAGGGCTGGAGACGCACTGGCCTGGAGAAGCCGCAGCCTCTCTGGCATCCGGGACCACAGTGCAAACAGGGCAGCTGAAATGACCTTGGCAGATGTCTGACTTCTTGCATGTTTGCTCTGTAAGTTGCCAAGATGGATTTTCAGAATCATCTTTTTTTGTTTGGGGGGAAAAAAATAGTCTTCCAAATAGTATTTTTAGAAATACAGTCTTAGAAATGCTACTTTATGGGCTTGTTAAAACTTTAAGAATCATAAATCGATGAGTAGTCTCAGCTGACTATAAAGTCAGTCTGTCATTTGAAAGACTCTAATGGGGACAAATGACTCAATGTCCTATCTGTTATTCCCAGGGACTGGAATTTCGGGATGAAGTCAAGATTTTGTAAAAGAGCCCAAGTGTGGCTGCTGTACATCTTACAATTGTGTACTTATTTGAAGTCTAAAGAGGAAAAGAAAGCAGAGGACAGATTTTGTATTGTTGTGTTTGTGCAGTAACTAAAGGAAAGGAAAGTCAGAGCCTGCTAGCCTCACAAGTAGCTGTATTTTCCTATGTTCCATTACCAGCATTGCCCATCAAAACACAGAATTTTCACAGTTATAATTATGGTATAGATGCAGCTTTGTAGTCTACTGTGTCATTCAGCATATTTTCCCGCTTCCCAACTCCTCCTCTTCCCTTCTCCACTGTTCCTCTTCCTCTCATTTCTGGCCTCCCTAGTTCTGATCTCTCTCTGGTCCATCTTGGGCCTCTACCACAGTATTTCCTGTTTAAGAGTTTATAGAAATTCCTTGCCATGAGCCTGAGCATCGGTTTGTTCTTCCAGCCTCAGCTCTTCCTGGCGTGGCTGGCCCAGGCACACCTTGTTTTTTCTCCTCTGTTACCACCTCAAAACTCATGACACATCTGCTCAGTTCTCCCAGGGTCGTCCTCATTGACTTCTTGCAGTCACCGCCTACCTTTTACAATGGGGTTTGCCCTAAAGGCTTCACAAGTGGGGCCACAAGGCACCATTCTTGTCTTCCCCTATTTGCCAGATGCTCAAGAACATAGATGCAGAGGACTCTGAGCAATTGTGTGCTAAGTTTGCTAGCAGAGGAGTCATCAGAAGACAGACAGGTCCTTGTGCTGAGGATGCAGGAGGTCAGGGTGGAGGCGACCTCGCTGAGCCCTGGAGTTAGAGTTCCTGGCTCACCTCAGAGTTTGGAGTCCCACCTGGGGATGCTTTTATTGTAGCCTATGGCAAACTTTGAACCATGGATCAGTTTACTTATTTCCCTGAATTGTTCTGTTAAGAAGTTTGGCAGATTACTATAAAGAAGAAAACTGATGCTTTAGAAGGGAAATGATATTAAAATTTTGAACCAAATTAAGGAACTTAAGTCAGAAACTTTGTATAGGTATTGATAAGAGACACTTATAGGGGAAAACATTTAAGCTGAGGCATTGTTCAAATAGATGCCTTAGAATGAGAATGATCACTTCATCTTGTGGTGGTTACTAAGATAGCTTCTGGTATCTACTTGGTACTTGGCAAAAGATTTTAAAGATACTCTCCAATAGAAAGGGCTAAGTTCCTGTCTAGCATCAGATGTGAGTTTGAGAAGGAAAGGTGAGCTTTTGCTCATTAAAATCAGCCTTTGCGTTTCAGATCTTGGAATTCACTGCATGTTAGCCTGTGTTGACAGTTTATTTCCCACACTTTCTTCCAATATAAAGCAGTGGAGCAGATTGGGTAGCTTTGGAGAGATGGGGTCAGAAAGCCATTAGAAAGGACACATTTTGAGTGAAATGTTTCTGGACACACATGGCTGCAGGAGGAGGGATGGTGCCTACCTCTTACCAGGATGATCTCTGTTTAGACTGCTGTCCTGCTCTGATTATCAATATTTGTCCCCTTTCTCTCTCAGAAATGTCTTGGTTTAGATGATCAATTACATGGTCACCCTACTGAAAATAAAACACTGAAGAAGTGCTCCATGCCGGACACTGTGGCAAGCACTCCGTGCAGTCCTCACAAAACACTGAGAGGTAGCTGCACCTGCCCCTTTGCAGGTGAAAAGATGCTCAGAAAGGGCAGCAGAGCAAGGCCTTTCAGACCTGCAGGCTCGTTCACTTTCCCAGCCTGCCACACCAAGGGTTTAAGGGCTGTGGCCGCCTTCATCTGCGACTGTAGTGAAGGAGTCCTGCAATGAGAGCGAAAGCCTTCATCTGGAAGAAGCAGTGGGAGGGAGAGTGGACGAGGGTCAGGTGGTGTCTGTAGTGAGGCCTCTGGGAGTGAAGACAGAGCGATGCTGCAGTTAGATCTCTAAGCTCCTGGAAGCTTGTAGCCATTCGTTCCTCAATATCCTTAAGCAGACCTGCTGCTCGGGCGTGCGGTCTGTCAGGTCTGGGTGGGAAGGTGGTGGTGCTAGTTGTAGAGATGTGTGCTGCTCTCCCGGCCTGCCCCACCTGCTTTGAGCAGCAGGAGTGTAGTCCATGGTTAGGTTTTCTGTGCCTGGGGCATGGGGGTCACCATATACACAGGTGCTCTGATTTTAGAGGGGAGGGTAGAAATGTTTGCCTTCACATTGGGGTGGAAGGGACTATGTAGATAGTTTAGGGGGATTGGGTACTTAAACGTGGATGTTTTTAAAAGAAGCATTATGGTTTGTAATGAATACATACAGACTATTTTAAACATATGCCCTCGGTTTGTGGGGAGGGTGGATGGAGAGAGCAGGAGGGAGTGGTCTGGGGTGGGGGTGGCCCCCGCCTAGGGAGTTTTTGCTCAGCCTGTGTGACGGTGAATGGTGGTGAACGGTGAACGAGGTTTTGACAGACACAGACAGGGAGCACGCAGACTATCTACAGCCAGACAAGAATAACGTGGATAGATGACACAGCAGCAAAGCTCTAAAAATCCTCCAAGAGAGGAGTCCCTCCCACAGACTGGCCGTTCCTCTAGACCAAAGCCGAGTGCCCGTGGACAGGGTGCTGCAGGAGGCGCTGGCCAGCACTCCGGTGGCTGACAGTGTTTGCCCTTCCTCTGCCCCCTTGGACCCTGTCATGGGTGGTCCCAGGTGGGCTTGCTTCCCATGTCTGGTTATTTCTTCTGTAAATGGGGGAACGGGGTGGAGTGCTGCCAGCTGGAGCGGGCTAGGGGCAGGGAGCAGCCGCCTGCGGGGGCTGGGATCTTCACTCTCCCTCCTTTTGAGGGTCATGTTGGAAACGCATTGAGCACTGACACAGGAGAAGATGCTGGCAAAGAGGAGATGGAGGTTCCAGAAACTCCGGGCAAAGCTGGCCTTTATTGCTGGAGCTGAGTGGTCGCAGAAATAAGGCCATGGTCCTGGCTACACCCCTGAGAGAGAGGGTGCAGGCCACTAAAGGCATCAGCGACCTCACGGCTGGCAGCAGGACTCTGAGGCTCCTGGAAGGGCATGGGGAAGAGTCTTGACAACAGGGCTTCTACGAGGCATAAGGCGACTTCTGAGACTGTTCCTCGTGTTTTGGTTTGTCAGGCACAGTGTCTGTCCATCTGTGCCTACAGTTGTAGGAGGGAGGGAGGTGCTGGACCTTATATATCTGCTCACGACTACTAATGCTCATTCTTTTGGAGTGAGGGAACCCAGGAACTGATTTTCCTAGTCAGGGCTGATCTGACTCGGCATGCAGGTTGTGGGCCACGCCTAGAGCATCCTGGCAACGCCCCATCCCGCAGCCTAGTGGACCCCTTTTCTCTGTGGTAAGCTGCTCCAGATGAGCTTGGGGCACTGGGCATTGTCTCCAGGGTCCAAGCATGCAGTGTTTTTCTGAAGGTTGTCCTGTTCCTCAGTGGGGGACACTGCTGTGTCAGGGGCCACTTGGAGCACATAGATTTTTGCCAGCAGGGTTGTGGAGCTTTGCACTGGGCTGCAAAACCAGGGCTTGAGCAAGCAGCTGGAGAGAGTCCAGGACTAGAGTGTTTTTGGGTTTGGGGGTGGAGAGCAGAGGGAGGGAACGGGAGGGGCAGGAGGGCAGAGCTACACCAGCAGGCAGTCGCTGCTTTGGCTCTGCTGTCGGCGGAGAGGACTTCCGTCGTGCCTGAGGGCCGCCTGGCCACCATTGCCGGGGACCGGAGGGCGCTGTCTCGCAACCCTGACTTACCGGCACTGCACCCGGGCTGTTCTGAGTAGCTGTTGTTCCGTCTCTTCCCTGGGAGGCAAGTCTCCTCCCTGTCGTCCCCTTCTGCTCCTCCCCCGATCTGTGAAGGATGATGCCGCTCTCTATTGCACGGCTCAGCCGGCTGATGTCACTGGCAGCGGGAAGCATCAGCAGCCTGATCACATGCTGGCCCAGTCTGTAATGCAGACGGGATAGGGGTGTGTGTGTGGGGAGGGGGCTGCATGGCAACCGCTGCTGTTCTGACGCCCCCAAAAGTGCAGAGGCAGCGGCTGCAACGTGCAGCCCACTTGGATGACTGGTCCTTAAGCCTGGGGAAACTGTTATTATTTATTGTTGATTATACTGGGGCAAGCAGCCCTTAACTCTGAGGTTTTGCTGTCCTCCTGTCCAAAGCAGACTTCCCGGACTCTGAAGAAACAGTTCCAAGCAGGATGCTTTTCCCCACCTCTGCGCAAGATTCTCCCCGTGGCCTCCCAGATGCAAATGACTTGTGCCTTGGCCTGCAGTCCCTCAGTCTCACAGGCTGGGACCGACCCTGGAGCACCCAGGACTCAGATGCCTCAGCCCAGAGCAGCACACACTCAGGTGGGTGCCAGAAAATGAGCTGGCTAGGGGAGGGGGCGCATGGGGTGGCCAGTGAAGATATCCACAGCAACAGTTGTTCTGTTCCCCTTTGCATCCCCCCACTCCACAACATGGAGCTTTTTTTGCAAGAGATGGAGATGCTGCTGGCTGTGAGTGTGCAGGACAGATGGTTGCTCATAAAGGCAGGCACGGCTTCTCCACTTACCCTGACAGATTCCCTGGAGTTGTTAGTCTGCACCTGGGGTGGCCCTGGGAAAGGTCCCCAAGGTGACAGCTGTATGCCGAAAAGATCCAGATAAACCCCCTAGTGCCCTGGCCTGTCTCAGAGATGATGAAGCAAAACACTTTTGAGCGGGGGAGGGGACCTCAGGGGCTGATTACTGGACGTCCAGATTCTATTTCTCAGTGGCTTTTAAGACTAGGGAGCTATGTTTGAAGGATGGGTGGTCCTCGAGTCATGGCAAGCGAAGAATTTCAGCGTCCAGTGAGGCTGGGTAATCCTGGGATATCGGAATTGGCTTTATACAGGTTAAGAGCATTGATCCCGGAACGGGGTAGGCAGGGTAGGCGGGGTGGAGTAACTCGCCTGCCGAGGCTTTTTTTCTTTCTTTGTGTTAAGGGTATCCAAGTGGAAGAGCCACTCCTCTTTAGGATCCCTTGTCACTTGGAAGGATTCGATGGGGACAAATTAAAGAGGCTTCTTGGCCACCCCTTGAACTGCTTCTGCTCAGACCTTCCCACTGCCCGTTTATTTCCCTCTTGTGGTACAAAGGGGAGGGTTGGCCAAATGCAAGTCTTGGAGTGTTCAGGAAGAAATACGAACTTAAGAAACACTACAGGGATACTTATAATTTACATATTTTACTTTATGTTAAATTATATTTTAGTAACAAGAATATTGGCAGCAGCTACTTAGGAGGATGGAAAGGTTGGGTGGGGGGGACAGCCATTTGCAGTTGGTGCTGGCAGCGGGAGTCACTGAGCTGCCACCCTTCCCTCGCCTCCCCCGCTCCAGGATCTGGCAGTCATGGCAGCAAGGTACCGTCTTGCTGATTTCTCTGGCCGCCACCCTGTTTGGCGCAGGTCTTTTTTTAGAATGCTTTGCAGAGCCTGGGACTGTTATGTCTGCTGGCATTTAGTGCCCAGTTGTTTTGGTAAAATCTGATTTGATTGGGGGTAGTGGTTTGGGGTTGTTTTGGGTTTTTTTTGTTTGTTTGTTTTTATTTTGTTTTTTTTTTTAACTTGTGATAGGTGGGAAAGAGTTTTGCCTTAAGTAACTACCTCTAGGTTATGGTAGAACCTCTCGAAGTACTGGCCTTGAGCTGACTTAGGTTTTCTAGAAAGGTTGGTAACTGCCCCCTTCCCCTGGGGGCAAGGAAGTGTGGTATACTGTCTGGCACCCTGCGCCTGGAGACCTTGGCTTGGAGGCCATGGTCACTTCTTTTATGTGGTTCTTTTGAAGCCAACCTGGGTAGGCTGTAAAGCTGACCTTGCCCTCTGCCCCACAGTATCTGAGCTCCCCCAGGAGGTCGGCAGCAGTCTGGGCTCAGCGTTTGGCCAGGGCCCTGTCTGTCACAGGTGGCAGGCGGGGTGTGGCTGCTCTCTGGCTCTGGTGTGTTGTAGTCCCGAGGGTGAGGGTCCTGAAACGCGTCACAGCACAGACGTACGGGGGCCATCTCGGAGCTTGCTGAGCTTGGCCTGGAAGTTACTGTGCAAATAGGCTGTAAAAGATAGCTTGGGCTATTTAGTCAGCAATAAAAAAGAATGAAATCCTGCCATTTGCGACCACGAGGATGGACCTAGAGGGTCTCATGCTAAGTGAAATAAGTCGGACAGAGAAAAACAAATACTGTATGATTTCACTTATATGCAAGATCTAAAACAAAATAAAGCAGAAACAGACTCATAGATACAGAGAGCAAACTAATGGTTTGGGAGGTGGGAGTTGGGAATGGGTGAAAAAGGGGAAAGGGAATGAGGTGCAGACTTCCAGTTATAAAATAAGTCACGGGGGTGTAAAGTACAGGGAATATAGTTAGTATTCTAACAACTTCGTATGGAGACAGATGGTTATTAGATGTATCACGGTGATCACGTCGTAAGGTATGTAAATGCAGAATCACTATGTTGTACACCTGAAATTAATATAACGTATGTCAACTATAGTTTAATTTAAAAAAAAAGCTTGGGTCCAGCCATAATGTCCCTAGCGTCCCCACCTGAGAGCCCTGTGCTTGTAGCTGTCTGTCTCTCAGTGGGCATGGATTTACTTCACCTTCCATCTCAGGCACTGTAGTGATAAACATCACATGATTCTGTGGATCAGCGAGGGACTGCAGTCTGTGACCCTAGCATTCACAGGGACCAGAGGGAGGCCCCAGTGGCACGATCTGGCTGTGGGTAGGGTTAGTGTGGGTATGTCTTTCTCTCTGAGGGTTGAAGAAACACCCATCCCTAATCCTCATGTTGTCCTGGGGTTTTGGAGCTGTGGTGGTGGCCATCTTTCTCTCTCTGACTTCTGGGCCTTCTTGAAAAGCCAACATGAGGGTGCCGCCTTGTGGAGTGGGATGTGGCCCTCCCACCGCCAGCTGCAGTGCCAGAACGGGCACCCTTGCCAGCAGTGCGGGAACATGCAGCCCACATTTCTGTGCCTACACATCCTTCCCATCTGAAGACCAGCTAGCTCCGTTTCTTCCAGGGCGGGGAGCAGGGAGGTATTTCAGCAGCTCTGGGGTCTTCCTTGCAGACAGCCTGGTGCCCTGCTGTCTCTGCATCCAGCGCAGGCTGCAGGCTTGTTCCTCGGGCTCTGCTGGGCGAGCTGTTGCTCCAGGCAGCTACGGCTTCACATCTGAGCTGCTTCTACCGTCCTACGTATTCGGCAGTGTTGGGGGCAGGTCGAAGATAGCAGGACTCTCAACTGAAAAATCTTGGCTGAATTCATTCAACAGACATTGAGCACTAGCTGTGTGCCAGGCAGTATGTTAGGCACTGGGATAACCTCGTTGAGTAAAATCGTTGCCCTTGAAAATCCCTGTGACCATTAAGGGAAAACAGATGAGAAGGTGCCAAACGCAACGTGATCGTTGCTGCAATGGGATTTTTTGCACCGGGACAACCTTTCGCTGGGTTCTCAGCATGAGATGGAACACAGGGGCCTTTCTCCAGGCGCTGCGGTTCTTCTGCTGTGTGGATGTCATTGGCCTCAGCGGCCTCCTGGAAGGCCCGAGGGTGGGATCTGTGTCTGAGTCGAGCCTGCAAGGTCAGCGGGGGCTGGGTGTAGCACTGTGTGCCCGTCCCTCCCTCCTAGACCTGCCTCCCTGAGACCCGGTGGCATGTGCTCAAGGCCACCTCTGTCCCCCTTGCAGTGTCCGAAGTCCTACAGTGGAACAGCAGGGCTGTGGAAGCCATCCTCAGTGTCCTGGGGTGGGGCACAGTCCCTAATGACCAGCGTTGTCAACCGCTTCCTGCACTACATCCACCACGTGATTTTAATGCTTGTGCAGGTCCATGCAGTGGGCACTATTACTGTTCCTATCTGAAAGATGAGGTTGCCAAGTGCCAAAAAGCAACACAACTACCAGAATTCCAGCCCAGGTCTCTGGTTCTAGACCTCTGCTTTCTGTGACACCTGTGTTTCTGTGAGCAGAACCTTAGTGTGTTGACCATGAGCACTTAACGGTAAGGTCACTGCGTACCACTCCGGGCTGTCCAGCCAGAGCTGACGTGTTCCCTCGTGAGGTCCCTGAGGGGCAGGGCACACGACTGACGGTTCTGAGTCTCAGCTCAGTCCACAGGATTGCCTTCCTGCCTTTCCCCAGCTAGCTCTTTTGCATGCAGCATAACTCAGCATGACAGGGGTGACCAAGCATCTCTTTGGGGGATCTGGAAACAAGGCCTCCTAATGGTGCCTTGTGCGGAAGCCCAGGGGGCAGACCATGTGCTCAGCGTCGGGTGCTGGAGGATGCATCCTGTTTCCTCCACTCTTCCTGTAGAAGCTCCTTGGGGATTCGCAGGTGTTCACTCTCTTAAGTTTCTGCCCTCAATGTGGCTCAGTGAATGCTGTGTCCCCATACCGTGTCACTTGCAGGCTCCTTATTGGTCAGCAGACTAGATCAACCTGGGGCGAGAGGAGAATTTTGCTTCTGCTGTTGCTGTACCTCCAAACAACCTTTCTGGGACAGTATCCAAAATAACGTTGGGTTCCTTCTCTGTATGACGTGGACTTTCCAGGCCCGAGGTCTCCAGCAGCTCTCCCTCAGCTGTCTAGCTGTCCACCACTGCATTTAAGCCTGTCGTGGACTTCTGACCAGCGCTCACTAAACGGGTGCTGAGTGCTGAGCCAGTGTGTTAATCCTGGGTGTTGGGACAAGGTCTCTCCCATTCTTCCTCCTCATGTCGACCAGCTGGATGGACAGAATCTTCAGAAATCAGTATCTCTGAGCCCCAGTAGCGTTCAGGACAGGATGATGCATTTACAGAAAGTTTTTGTCACTGGTGCATGAATTCTGTCATGGAGTCAGATTGTCTGTTGAGTTGCTTTCCATGCAGAGAGGAAGCCTGGGATACAGTGTGACAACGGGGCACCTCCTAGCAGAAAAACAAGTTGAGGTGGTCGAGTGCAGGGACAGTGCGTGTGCAGGGACGTGGGCATGTCGTCTCTTCAGCGACTCCTGTCCAGTGATCACGATTGCGGGAGAGGGAAGCTGTGTTGGATACTGTCTTGGACCTGTAGGATCCACAGTCTGTGGAGGGAGTTCGGGCTCAGAAGATCACCTCTGAGCTGGGTGTGGTGTAGAGTTCAGGTTGGGTCCTGGAATGAGTGCTGCCCTCCCCCTTCCTACCTCTATGCTTTCAGACAGATTTTGAACAGACAACCTAGAACCAAGGGTTGGGATAGGGAAGACAGGCTCCAGGTATGTGGCATTGTATCTCAGGCTAGGAATAAAAGCCCTGGTCTGACTTTTTCCTGTGACTGCTCCACTGGATGACAAGCGTGTGACGGTGGTCTCCTGGGCCTAGTCTCTGTCGAGCTGAGCTCAAGGTCAGTGTCTCCAACGCCAGCATGTAGTGCGAAGCTCTTTCCTCCATTGCTGATGCCACCGTCAGACTCTGGGTGCCTTTGTACTCGAGCAAGGAAGGCTTCAGGAAATTCAAACGGTGACTCAGCTGTAAAACCCACAGGAGCTGGCATAGGAGGGTGAAAGTGGAGAAAGTTAACAATCGGTCTAAAAATATTACTGCTGATTTGGTCTCTTGTGCCCTCTGAGTAGCGTTAATGAGCTGGGACCTTCTGCCAGGCCCTCTCCTCCCTGTGACTTCCCTGAGAGCTGTCTGTAGTTGATGCTGATTCCTGCCAGCATGCGAGTGGGGACGGGTGTCTCTGCTCCAGGAAGAGCAAACTGTTCTTAGTCACTTTTGGAAGATGTACATTTGGCCACCAGGGCTAGAGCGGCCGCCCCCCCCCCGCCCCGCCCTTAAGCCTTAGGTTTATACTTGACATCTGGCCTTGATGCAGCTCTGTGCCCTGTGCAGGGGAGCAGAGTTTGAGATAAGTCACTGGCCTGCAGCACAGGGACCCGTCACTTCCGCAGGATTTCAGGTCCTGTGGCATAGAGAGAGTGCCCTTCCAGCAGGTGGCCATGCCTTCGAGTTAGGAGGAGGGGCGTCGTCCTAGCTGCTTTGCTCCTTCTCTCCTGGTCCCGGTGGGTGGACCCTTACTTAGGGCAAGCGTGGTTTCGTGGGCTAAGCTGGGAGCAAGACAGGTTCCATTTCTTGAAGTATGGTCCCACCTTCCCCAAGAGGCCGGTGTCTCTGCTGCTTTTCTTACTTTGATCTGTACGTGCTCAAAGAACCGCCTGGCTAGGCCCTGTATGAGATTGGCCTATAGAGGGACGGTCACTCTGGGGCATTTGATCAGAGTCGACAGTTTCCAGAAACTTGGCTTCTGTGGGTTAAAGGAAATATCAAACCACCTCGAAAATCAAACCACCTGGAAAATACTGGGTCTCCTTGTCCTCCGTCTCTCTTCTAGCCACAGTCCTGCCATGTCTCTAGCCCCTTCCAATTTAACGTTTGCAGGTAATTGTCCCACAGACATGCTGATGTGATTCAGGTGTGTTAATTCTCAGGCACACTGATCCCTGATCTTATGTCTTTGCCGGATGGCATCGCCCCTTTGTAGGCCACCAACCCAAGCTCTTTTCCTTTTTTGCCTGTGCGGTTGAAAGAGTGTTCAGTGAGGCTCTGTCTAGTCTCCTCTCTGTACTTGAACGTAGGAGCGATATCAGTGGCAGCGAGAGTCCCAGCAGATTCTGGGGAGGATTGGTGAAGGGAGGGGGACTCTGCATCCTGTATCTATATGTGCTTAGTCATCTTTGAAGACAGTATTTGAAACTAATGGAAGGAGTATGGTCACAAATGTATGTGGCTAGTAACTGTACTTCTCTCAACCTATTTTGGTGACGGGCTGTGTAGGGATGCACTAAGGTTTTTCTGAGTTGCATCTGTGTTCTTAAATTGGTCATCCTTGATAGGGTGCAGCCTCAGTGGGCATCCTGGCCCGAGGCGTGGGGTAGTCCCCCGCTTTCAGTACACCCAGCAGACACTGATCCCCTCCTTTCTGCCAGGTGTCAGGATGTTGTCAGTACCCTTGGTGGAGAAGGCAGAACATGTGCCTCCAGATATCTGTACAAATATACTTCAAGAGCTTGATCAAAAGGAGATTATTTCTTCTAGGCAGAGACTCCAAAAGCACTCAATTACCATTTTTTTCCCACGTAGGATTCTAGTCCTTATTATGCTCTGGTTAGATCAGTCGCCTCGAAAGAGGCAAAGAAAGTCAGATGGGAGTTGACTAGTTTTCCTTCCTTCATTAAAAAAATCTTTTTGTTTGGAAATAATTTTAAATTTACAGAAGTTACAAATATAAAATAAAAACTGTGCAGAGAATACTTGTATCCTTTTATTCAGATTCTCCTAGTGTTGAGATCACCTCCTTTGCTGTATCATTTGCTTGTTCCCTCTACATGTTTGTCTTATATATATAATTTATGAACCGTGAAGAATAGAATATTTCTCATTCATACATACATCACAAAAGAGTTATCATTTCAGTCAATTTAAAATCACTACGAGACTGTCTCTGAACTGTTGTTCGTATTCTGATTTTGTCAGTACCCTTCCCTGCGTCTTCTCTCCCTTCTCTGTGCACAGGCGTCTGTCCTAAGCAGCAGGCCCACGCTCCCTTTGCTCCCTGTGAGCGCAGAGTTCCTCAGCTGCCTTGAATGTTTTTCGCAATGTCCGGCTCATTCTGGCCATCACTTTTCTGAAACTGTTATCACAGTTCATGCTACTCTCTTTTATATCCATTATTTGTTCCTCGTGACCCTGTCTCCCTCCCTCTCTGCCCAGTCTTTTCAGAGATCAGACTCTCTGGGAAACGTCCTACATAGCCACCTCGGTCTCTTTTCTTCCCTTGCGTATTAGTTGCTGCTGCACTGTAAGAGCTATACTGAAATAACCTACAGTTTTTAAGTCAAGGGAAATAATTACACATGAAAGGTTTTTGGGGTGTGGTAAAGGGAACTGATTAGAAGCTTCAAGTAGCAAGCCTCAGGTTTTTCTAGATTAGTGCTTCTCAAACTTTAATGTGCACACAGACCTTCTGAGGATTGTGTTAAAATGCAGATTCTGATTCAGGTCTGGAATGGGGCCCAAGATGCATTTTTAATGAGTTCCTACAGCAGCCAGGCCCTAGAGGAGTCTTAAGACCTGGATGATTTGGGTCCCAAGGCACTTCCCTCTGCTAGGTGAGGTAGCTGATCTGTAGTTGATGGTCTTAAACTTGAACGAAGGAGAGGTATCAAGAAAATGAAGACAGGAAGATGTAGTCCTGGGTGTTAAAATAAAAAGGTCACTAACAATGGTGCATTACAGAAGTAAAGCTTGGAATGAAAAAGAATCGGGTCCCACTCTGTCATCACCAGCTGTTACACAAACGCTTGCCCTTGGAGCCTTGGTTTCCTTCTGTTAAGATGGGGTGATGATACCCACCTTTTAGGTTCAGTGAAGATTATTTACCTAAAGCGCTTCTGACGGTGTCTGGCACGCACTAGATGTGCAGCCGGTGGACATTGCTGCTAGTGAATGGTAGGGCGATCGGACCTGGTTCAGATTAGAGCAGATGACGAGCATGGACTCTGAGCACCCAAAGAAGTGGAGTTAATTAGTAGCCAGTGTGTGTCGTCATGCCACTTTCTTTTTTGACAGGCTTATTAGATGAGGGGAGTGCTATAGAAATAATTCCTGACTTTGACACAGGAATTTGACAAAGCCTCAAGAAAACACTGAGGAAATGGTAAAAAAGAAATTGGAGGTTAATTGACAGATTCGTGGCTGGTAGAACAGACGTGCCAACACGGTAGTGAACACATTGTGATGTGAATGAGAAAGGTGGTTACGTGGCACCCATGTGCTTTTTGACTCCTCCAGATACACTTTTTTTAAAACCTTAGTTGCAGACGTAGTGACTGGCCCATGCTGGTCATCCTTGATGTGCCGCCCACAGCCCTTTGGGCCCGCCATCTCCTCCTCGGCGTGGCTGTGCCTGCCGCTTTGCGCCATGTCCCTTGATGACCCGCGGGCCTCCCACCCGCCTCTTCTAGGATCAGCAGACGCTCCGTATCTTGTTTGTCTCTGACAGACGCTCCCTCCGACTCCTCCTTCCGCTGGAGGCTTTTCCCTTAGGGTGCTGCTCTGTCACGTGTGGGCTACGCATTCTCCCCAGCCCCATCCTTCTTTCTTACTCCTTACTGATTTCCCAGTCCTTTCCCTTCTCTGAAGATCTCAGTGTCTGTTTTTGGTTTGTTTCAACCGCAGGCCCAGTTGTCACCAGGGGTCCCTTTGATGTTCACATGGATGACTTCTCCGGTATTTTAGGCTCCACACATTCCACTTCAGACACCTAAGGTCACACACCCTGGGTCTCGCCATTCCTCCAGACTCAGTCCTCACTGTCCCCATCCTCCTCTTTATCCCGCCTGCCCCCTGCCCCCTCTCGTAGCTCTCACCCCTCGAAATGGCTGGTTTTCCATTGTTTCCAGCCTGTCGGGACTCTTCCTTCACCGATGACACATGACCTGTTTTTCATCCCTCTCCTGCTGTTTCCATCAACTCTCGTGTCCCACTTCCTTCTTAACACGCTCTTCAGAAGACAGATGACAGCCTGTGTGGGTCCAGGGTCTGTCCAGGTTCCTGACACTGCTGCGGGGAATCGCCCAAGTCTAGTTAAGTACTCAGTCTCCCTCTCAACTGGGCACGGGGTGCCAGCAGCTGTCTTCCTCAGCTGGAACCTGGTCGGCCTCCCTCCGTCCCCACAGCAGATCTTCACTGTCTTCCAGTTACCTGCAGAGCAGATCTCAGCGCCTTTACTTGGTCATCGGAGCTCTGTGCGATTTGATCGCTACCTTGTTCTTTACCACCCTGGACTCATTTTGTAAAATGTGAAGAACGATAAGGCCCTCGGGCACCGGTGCCACGTTCGGGATGGATGCCTGTGGTCTTAGTTTTCACCATGCTGTGATGCCAGGTTTTGCAGCACCAGAGGGAGCCTCGCCTAAACCTTTGCACCCCCTGCCTTCTCAGGGCGTGAGTTCCAGGGCCTGTATTTTGTGCCGCAATTAGGCAGAGGTTCATCCAGAGAATGGGAGAAGGTCGGAAGGGTTATTTCTGATGGAGGCCAGAATCCAAGCATGGAGAGAAGCTGAGTGTCAGCACACAGTTGAGTGCTCACGCCTGGAAAGCCGCTTTGAAAGAGCTAGTTAAAGAGCGTTTCCTTAAAGAGAAAATAGTAAACTAAACACTGAAGTCCTTGCTGCATGTGGTGCAGCTCCCCGCCACCTCCCAGCACACTGGGCTCAGATGTCTGGAAGTATAAGGCCCAGGCACACCGAGGTCGGTCAGGGTGCAGGGGGACTGAAGCGCCTCAGCGGGAGTGTGGACTGGTGCATCCACTGTGGAAGAGTATGACAGTTTCTTTTCAAAATAAGGTGTTTGTTTGTTTGTTTGTTTTAACCATAGTAAACACATCCACAGTATCGTCTGCGTTAAAAAAAGTTAAAGATACACACCCGCCTGTCTCTATCTGAAAGGGAGGTTATTTGGCTAAAGGAGAGCAGGCTGGTCCTGATCCATACCTCGTCTGTCACGAATGGCCTATGTGGCTGGCACCCTGCAAGCGTGCGTTCTCTGGATTTCTGGATTCGTGCCGGGAAAGGTTTAGTCCTGCCTTTTGGGACCAATCACAGCCCAGCCAGGCATTCAGACTGTCTTGGAGCCTGAGGGGAACCAGCCCTGGTGACCTGTGTTTTGCTCAAGTTACTGGCGAGCTGGAGCCGGTCACAGCCACCCTTTATCGAGCAGCCACACACTTAAACACGTTATTTTGGTTTCACCTCATAGCCATTTCGAGGTGGATATTTTGCCCTTTCTTCAGACTAAGAAGAATACCAAGTGAAGGCTTCTTCCGTAGCCTCCTGCCTCCACAGCTGCACGGCGAAGCCCTCCCGTGCCCCACCTGCATGGGTTAGCGCTGCGCCTTCGGCCGCCTGTCTCCAGGGCCGGGTGTGGGAGGTGCCCTCTTCTGCTGTCCCCTTTATCCTCTTGTCTTTCGCGGCCTCTGCTTCACTCTTTTTCAGTGTTTCACATTTAACTATTGCCCGTGTACTGGGCACTTTCCATCTGCCACTTAATTACCGAACCCTCCTGATGGAGTCCTGAAATAGCTGATATCCCAACTGGGACCCCATGAGGAGTGGTGACTCGGAGAGCGTCCCAAGCAGACGGACATACAGAGGAAGGGTCAGAAGTTAGGGCTTCATCCCAGGCTGCTTTTAAGCCAGAGTGGGCTTAACCAGCACGTCATTCCACTTCCATCCCCAGTGTTTGACGTTTGGGGGTACATAGGAGAGTGTCTGCATGTGCTAGAACTTTGCATAAAGGAACCCCTCAGATGAGACGACATGCTCGTGCTGTACCAGACTTCTGGAGTGTGGCGTGAAATTCCGTATTTTTTCCTACGTAGTATTAGAAAGGTGGGACTTCTAATAAACACACTGGTAGGTACTAAGAAAGGAATATGCTTTGGGCTGCCTAGTTGTGCTCAAGGTGTCTCCTCTATCAACATGGGCCTGTGCCGTCAGACGAGCAGCTGTGACCAGGGTCCCTGGTGGCACAGAGTTTCCCAGATGCTGGCCTTGACCCTTAAGCCTGGGTTGCAGCAGGAGTTTTGCTGCACCTGTTACAGTAGGACCTCTGGGCTTCAGAAAGCTGTCCTGTCATTCTCCCGTGGGCCCTGGGCGGCCAGTGTTGGTACTGGGCGTGTATCTGCTCACTATACTCCACCTGGTTCTGCTGTACTCTCAGTGGCCTTGCCTTGGTGTCCCTTGTTGAGTGGCTGTGGGAGAAGAGCGAAGGGCGATGGGCTGGGAAGAAAAATAAGTGGTCACGAGGCTTCCTTTTTTTTTCCTTCCTAGTGCTGAGCATGCTGCACAACCCATTGGGCAGTGTCCTGGGGAAGCCCCCCTTGAGCTTCCTGCCTCTGGACCCACTTGGATCTGACTTGGTGGACAAGTTCCCAGCACCTTCAGTGAGAGGACCCCGCCTGGACACGCGGCCCATCCTGGACTCCCGTTCTAGCAGCCCCTCTGACTCAGACACCAGTGGCTTCAGCTCTGGATCAGATCATCTCTCAGATTTGATTGTATGTAGCTCAGTGGGGAGCGGGGTGGCAGGGTTAGGGAGCTCGATGTGGAGCGCGTGTCCACAGAATGCAGGCTGGGCGATGCGGAGGCCATCGTGGGCATGGGCAGAACGTTCTGTCCTCGACAGAATAGCGGATGCCTTGTATAGCCACTGAGCAGTGCGTTGCCGGACCTGAACTGAGAACTGTCTTTTCACCGGTGACTCTGAGAGCTGTTGGGAAACAGTTAATTCCAAAAGTAAACTTAGGGGTCCTAGCAGTGTTCTGTTTTCTGACCTACATGGGGTTTTCTTTAGTTTTTAAACAGTATTTTTATGTTTATGTATCTTTATGTATGATATTTCAAAAATTTTAAGTGGTGATTTAAAAAATCACATGTTAGTACAGGCATATGCCATTTCATTGAGCTTCACAGGTGTATTTTTTTACAAACTGAAGGCAAGCAAAAAGACTATGACTCACTTTCTTGCAAGACTAGTGGTCTGGCACTAGACCCACAGTCACTCTGAGGTGTGCCAGCCGTCAGCAGGCCTAGGATTTTAATCCAGATCTGACTGACTCTGGCTTCTGAATTCTTTTCACTGACCCATGCCAACTCTCAGTCAGAGGCCATGATGAATCTATGAAATATGGGGTCAGAGTTAATTTTGCATCTGTGCTCCTTACATGCAGCCATGTGTGTGACATGTGGCATGCATGCCAAGAGGAGTTGGCAAGTGGATTAGAATGAGAGGAATGGGGATGGTAGAAGGAGGCGCTTGAGCATGGCAGTGAGAAATCCTAAAATAAAATGGGGTTCCAGGTGCCTTCTGATCCCGGCTCCTCTCCCACTCCACTGAGTCCTCGAGCTGACTGCTCGATGAGTGGAATGGCTGATTGTCCTGCCCTCTTCTCTTTCACGTCCAGGACTGGCAATGCTGGTCGTGGTTACAGTTTCTCATTCATAGCACGACCTGTTAGCACTCACCGGCCTCTTGTCAGCCTAACCAGGACACGGGAGCTGGTGTTGGGGCCCCGCCTCGCACTGGTTCTATCTGTTCAGGCTGCTTCCAAAGGGGCAGCCACAAGCAGGGTCCTTTGCTTCCCTGCTGCAGCTCCCCCCTGTAGACTGCGGTGAGATGAGGGGCTCCTGGTTCCATCACATCACTTCCAATAGGACTCCATCTTAGAAATTCACTCCATAACCAGCCTTAATATCCTGAGATTATATTTGAAGAACTTTCTCGGATACCTCACCCTGAGGCTTAGTTGATAAAGGGATATGGGCAGACAACTCACAGAAGAGGAACTAGATGCAGTATTTGAACTTTTAGGAACTACTCTATTGAGTAATTATTTTAATTTGATTTTTTGATAACGCGGTATCATTTAAAAAACCTACTTAAATCAGTAGACTTCAAAGCTTTGATACAAGCTTGCACATTCATACATTTGTGGTAGAACACAGAGCACTCATGGAAAGTATTTTGACACTGTAGACCCAGGAATCTGACCAAAGAAAACACAAAATGTGAAGAGGCTATACCTTAAGATATTTGTTTATAATTCTGAAAACTTGGAAAGATCTAAATGTTTAACAGTGGAGGACTAGGTCAGGGAAATGTAGCTTACTCTGTAAATAGAATATCATTAATTTATTAAAAATGGTTACGAAGACAATATTACAAAAAAAAATGTTGAATTGGGGAGAAACGAATTTGTTTTAAATTATAGTAGAAGGACAACTAACCTTAAAAATGCATATGAAGGAAGTCTAAAAGAAACTAAAAGGTGTTTTTCATGCCTATAGTGTTGTTACTATTTTTATAACAAAACTGTCCTTTAAAAACCTGTATCTTCCTTTTTTCCTCCCTTAGTCAAGCCTTCGCATTTCCCCCCCTCTGCCCTTCCTGTCTCTGACAGGGGGTGGGCCCAGAGATTCTTTAAAGATGGGGGTTGGGTCCCGGATGGACCAAGAGCAGGTCGCTCTTGCTGCTGCAGTCACTCCCTCCCTAACCAGTGCATCAAAGAGATGGCCAGGAGCTTCTGTGTGGCCATCCTGGGACCTCTTGGAAGCTCCCAAAGACCCCTTCAGCATAGAGAGAGAGGCCAGGCTGCACAGGCAAGCTGCAGGTGAGTGTGGCTGTGGGCGTGCTTGGGGCCCAAGGCCTCATTCTGGGAGCAGCGTAAGTGGCCTCAGTTCACAGAGTGGTAAACTGTCTGGAAGAGGGCCTGGGTGCATGGTGAAGTCTCTGGATCTGCTCTGTGAAGTAAGTGCACAAAATGGGACAAACTCTGGAATTCTTGGAGGCAGAGCAGGAAGGAAGGAGGCAGATAACCTGGTGCACGGGGCTGTGGCAGTGAGGAGTTGGGTTCTTCTCACTCACGCCCTCCCTGGAGATTGGCCGTGCCCTGCTGCCCCTGTTGCTGCTTTCACAGGTGGACGTCTCCAAGAGGAACACTGGAAGCGATGCCCGGAGTTTTCTCTACCTCCCCGCCTCTAATCAGACATGTCAGATACAACCCCTGCTGGGGCTTTCTTCCCCCAGGCTTTCTGACTGGTACACTTGGGTGCACTGCAATGGGTGGTCCATTAGTCAACCTCTAAGGTAAAGGAGGTCCCCAAGTGGCCTGGTCTCCCAGGAACCCTTGGGTGCTGTCATTTAGATGGTCTCAGATACGTAGTGAACCTGCTTTTCATCTTGGAGGTAACTGAGTCACAGAGTCGTGGTGTACTGCGGCTTCAGAGCATTGCACACCGACAGCTGTCCTGAGGCCATGGAGTCGACGTCTGGGTGAACGTCCAGTGTCTCTATCCCGTTTGCACCCAGAGGCCTCAGCCTGTCTCTTTTTCCACTCACAGAGCTGGGCCCCTAATGGTGCTGCTGCTCTGTTCACTTAATGGTTTTGGCAACCCATCTTTGTGCTTTCTCTAGTGCCATTGTTTTCCTGTGAAATGGCATTACCATGCTTTTGGACGAGGCCATTATATTGACTCCTCTTTTCGCAAAATATTGCTGACAGTGCCCGATTTCTTGCTGTAGCAACACATTGAGCCTGTGCCTTTTAGGGAATGGCCTTCCATGTCATTGTCCTGAATGAAAATGACGGGTCATTTCATTAGCTCTCCTCCCCAGTGCCGAAGGAAGAGGAGGAGGAGAGTAAAGTGGGCAGGGACAACCCGCCCCACTGAGGTCAGTCTTCTGACGCCCAGCCGTGAGAGAAGCAAAAGACAGCAGTGCACGGCCGGTCTCCAGGGAGAAGCACGAGTGAGACGGACCGGCAGAGACCGAGTCAGGGCAGGATTAAAGACTGGGAGGAAGCTGAACTGGTCACCAAGAGTAGAGCGGCCTCTAGATACTGTGTGGCAGCCCAAAGGGAAGAGAGCGTCTACTCTGTCCGGCGACAAGGGTTTCTTAACAAGGTGTTTGAGTCAGAGGAAGCTCACAGCGGATGTGGGCAGACTGGTGTTTGGTATAAGTAGGGAGCCAAGGGGTTGGAGGGATCCATTATCTTATGGTGTCGGCATCAAGGAAGGACCATTGTCTGCTTGAGTACCATACAGGTAGCTCTGGCAGTGACGGGGGTGGGGGGTATGGTTTCTGACTTGGGAACAACTGTGACACTCTTGTCTTGTTGGGTCGCTAGTGGTCGTTTTTATTGGTGATGCCCTAACTTCTGTGATTGATGAGTTCAAAGTGAAGACAGGGAAATGAGAGTTGGATGCTTTTCATTTGAACATCCGGGGAGAAGGTCCATTTGGATCAGTAGGCCTTGAGGATATTGGGTACAAAATTGCTCTGTTTATGTTAGAATAATTATCAATTTAATCAGTATGTAAGCAATGAGTAGATAAAACTGCTTTATGGTTAAAGTGTCAGCTGCACGTCTGAAAGCCACGTGGGCTGTGATCGCTCACCTTGCACATCTCCCAGTTTTAGTGGAGACGGAACCAGTGAGTTTTGCTGTGCTGGGCCCGCTGGGCTGGTGAGGCATGTCTTCTAGCCTTTTAGAGTAGTCATGGGTGTTCTTCCAGGCAGCCAGGTTTGGACTGTGGCTTGGCCAGTTCCTCCTGGACAGCTTCACCCCAGGGCAGGGCACTGACTCTGTTGACTCTCCAGCCCGTTTCTTTGTCTTCTGCCTAAGCTGTGAATGAAGCCACTTGTACCTGGAGTGGCCAGCTTCCTCCCCGGAACTACAAGAACCCCGTCTACTCTTGCAAGGTGTTCCTCGGAGGCGTCCCTTGGGATATTACGGAAGGTGAGCTGCCGCCAAAGCCTCCTGCTTGCAGGGTTGCAGGTGGGCATGTCCTTCAGGGGCGATGGGCTTGGGCTTGGGCTTGAGCTTGAGGCCGAGGCGCAACCTCTGCCTGAGCACAGCGAGTTACAAAGGAGGGGGGTACACTTCCAAGATTCCTGTAGTGCTCTGTGACACCTCACACTTGTGCTTACACTTGACACCTGGAACTAGGGTGAGTTCTCAGTCGTTGGTCAAGGCGGATGAGCCTGTGCCATGCCTTCCTGGGGGTGATGCCTCAGCTCCTGCCATTCTTTCCCATCTTTTTGCAGCTGGCTTGGTTAACACCTTCCGTGTTTTTGGCTCTTTGAGTGTGGAGTGGCCTGGTAAGGATGGCAAGCACCCTCGGTGTCCTCCCAAAGGTAATATGCCTAAAGGTAATAAAGACATGGTAGGAGCTTTTCTTCCTCCCTAGCACGTATTGCACTAAGGGATGCTGGGACGTCACCGCCGCATGCTGGTAGCGTGGTCTGGGCACCCCCAGCGCACAACTCTCAGCTCTGGGCACCCCCAGCGCACAACTCTCAGCTGTCAGCACTTCTCTGCAACTAGCACGCCCCTCCGTTTCTCCTGTTCCCTCCGTCCAGACTCACTGCAGTCGGAGCTGACTCTGAAACCGCTTTGTGGAACTTCTTTGTGCACTTCTCTCAAAACCTGAACCCAACAGCTCCTCTACCCTCAAAACGGGGCATTTGAAAAGCTTTCCTGTGCCTGTCTTTTCTGCCCAGTTACGCTCTTGCCTGACCTGATTCCGAGATCCCTTTGGAGTTGGCAGGAATGAGGACCAAGCACCTGATCCTCACTGCTCTGAAATGAGATCCCTTCCCTGTAGGAAGGAGCAGGTGCTATTTTCACCCTGCCCCATCCTCACTGAAAATGTCCTTAGGAACTGGACCAGCAGCAGTCGAACTAGGCTTGTAGAGCAGGGCTTCCATCCCCTGGCAGACGGGCCACAGAAAGCCTGCCAGGAAAGCCTGGCTTGGCCGACTGACCCCGCTCTGTGTCCTGGGAGAGAGCTGTGTGGCGATGGTGGACTCTGTACTGCCTGGCCAGTCCCTTCCCCCACTAGGGTGGGAGACGGTGCATGTCTCCCTCTCTTGGCCTGGCCATCGGGCGTAGCAAGTGCTTCCATTCAGCAGGGCTTTTAAGGAGTAGGACCAGATTGTGTGTGACACAGGAGGCCACCTGTCTTAGAAGAAACGGCCAGCTGCAAAACCAAGGCAGAGCGGGAGCCACCTGAGGGGTTTTAATGCAGTTTCTCCTTTGGGAATAGGGTACGTGTATCTGGTCTTCGAACTCGAGAAGTCTGTCCGGGCCTTGCTGCAGGCATGCTCTCATGACCCTCTGAGCCCCGACGGCCTGAGTGAATACTATTTCAAGATGTCTAGCCGAAGGTTGCGCTGCAAGGAGGTGAGCTAGTGCGAAGTCTCTTCTGGGTCCGGGCAGCTGGCGTGTGGGCCATGGATTTCCTGGGGTGGGTGGGCGTGCAGGCTGCAGGTGAGTGTTCCTACTGGAGCAGGAACTGCTCTGCCTGCCCCACAGCAAACACAGCAAAACACGCTGAATTACATTAAAAAAAAAAAAAAAAGCTTTTGGCTTCAGTAAGCTATCTGCGTGCTCCTCCCCGTGGGAATCGAACTGTCTCCCAGTCCTAATTTTGCTCTTCTTAACTCTAGCCCACACTTCTGTCCCGAACATCTCGTCTTAGAAATGAAATTGAAAACAGCAACTTCCGATCTGTGGTGGGTAAATTCCTCTTCAGCCCACTCTATTCTCACATCCTGCAGAGCCCCACCTCCTTTGGGGCCTTTCTTTGGAAGTCCTGTAATCCTGAAGTCTTCTGTATACTGTGAGAAAAAGCTCGGAAAGCCTGGTGGCCCTTGGGATGTACACCAAGATGGTGGCAGTTCCCCGTGGGACTGGGAAGAGCAAAATGAGCTTTCTTACTTCTGTGAAATTGGCTGCCAAGATGACTTTTCACCAGGCTCTCTCATCTCTGGGGCCACCTAGGCCTAGAACCCATCAGTCCTGACTCCTGGTCATCTCACCAGGCCTGGGTGAGCTCTGCAGACGCGTCTGTTGAGGAGGCTTCTTGGCCTCGGCCTGCTCTGTGCCGTGCTGGCCTTCTCCAGGTCTTGTCTCCTGTCCTGTGAACTGCCATTTCTACCTCCTTGCTGGTTTCTGCCTCAAATCTCTTCCTGTGTTGAGACATTTTTTTTTTTAGATCTTCACAGGGTAATCTTCCGAAAACACTTGCTGTTCACCTGTCAGCACACTTCATTGTGGAGTCTTCTGCCTTCTATGCCAGATTTTGTTCCAGGCTCAGGGAATTCAGAGGCAAACGAGCATGATCAGCTCCTGCCCTAAAGTTCTCTGCTCTGTCAGCCCCTGGTGATGTCCTGCCTCTCTCCAGTTATTCCCATTGCCCCTGGCACCGTGAGCCAGCGACCATCTCACGCAAATACCTTAAGTGTCCCCACCTTCTGTCCCTCCCTTTGAATCCTTCCTGTCCCAGAGTCTGCAGACTGTGCCCTCTCTTCATCTGTGTCCATGGTTCTTTGTTGGAACCACACAGTGGAAGCTTGTGACATAGTGCCGGGTTCCTGGGTATGACAGTTTGGTACCGTTTCACTTGCTTTCCAGGATGAGCGATTGCTGTTCAGCCACTTATTTTCACCCTTTGGACACGTGGACACAGTAAAAGTCAGCTCTAGTTGGGTCGGGGTGAGTGTGGCTTGGGGCTGAGTGATAGCACCTTCTCATCTGCTGCCCAGGCCTCAGCAGCCCAACTTCAGCATCTCCAGAAGCTTGTGCCTTTCCACATAGCCTCTGTCTCTGGCTCCTGCCAGGCTGACACACCTTTGGGTGGTTTTCAGGTGCAAGTGATCCCCTGGGTCTTGGCTGACAGCAACTTTGTCTGGAGCCCATTTCAGAGATTCGACCCCAGCAGGACGGTGTTTGTGGGTGCTCTGCATGGGATGCTCAATGCCGAGGCCCTGGCAGCCATTCTGAACGACCTGTTTGGTGGAGTGGTGTACGCCGGCATTGACACAGATAAGCACAAGTATCCCATTGGTGAGTGTCCCACTTCTGTGTGGGAAAGCTTGGTGGCTCTTGGGATGTAGACCAAGATGTGGTACTTTCCCGTGGGAGCAGAGAGGGAGGCCTGACCTAGGTCTGCAGATTGGCACATAGCAGCAGCATAGCATCTTTTTCTAGAAAAACCTCCAGTACTGACCCCTTGGTACCCCCCCTCCCCGCACCTCCCGTGAAGGGGAAAACACAAAGTGATAGGAGGCCATAGGAGGTGAAAATGAGAGAGGACCTTTGATGGGAAGTCCAAGGCAGTCTGGGACAGACCAGGTAATGGTTCATTGAAAGGCTAGGTCATTCCTGAACTTGCCTGGCTGGCTTCCTTTATTAAGAGTTGTTGAAAAGTGGCCTTGTCTAGGGTCACAGACCAGGTCAGGGTGAAGGAGCACTCTGAGTGGCTCAGGCAACAGAGTGTGGTCACAGCCTCTCGTCCCAGTGGAGGGGAATCTTTGGGCCTAAACCCTGGGTATTTGCTTAGCCCCCCAAGAAAGGAGGGTGGTTCCCTAATCATGGCAGAACAATTGTCAGTGGTGAGGTTTGGAGGTGGAGCAGAGCTTGAACTTTCTGATGGAGACATCGCTAACTCACCTCCCTAAATGCTAGCTCTGCTCACCCCGCCCCCGCCCCCAACACACACACTCAACACTGGTCAGGAAGGAGCACCGTGTGCTCATTAGTGCTCACCGCAGACTGGGAACAGGGACTTCAGAACCTGCAGGGCAGAGGCGGCACTTGGCAAGATGAGGCTCTTCTGGCTCTTGCCAGGTCTCTAAAGGACCTCAGGCCAGGAGGGGGGTGGCTGCAGGCCCACCTTCCCGGAGAGGTTTTATCTGCATCTTGGTTTTCACTCTGAGCCCTTTAACCTTACCTGTGCACCCACCGGCATCAGAAGACTCTCCTCCCTCCCCATTTCAGTCAGCAGATTCTTCCCTCATTCCTGTTTGGTTTGTGCCATCATGGTCTGTGACCTCGCTGTCTGATATGGGAGCCAGCAGCCAGATGTGGCTACTGAGTGCGTGAAGTGCAGCTAGTGCCACATGTTGAAATAGTAATATTTTAGGTATATTAGGGTAAATAAAAAACGTTGTTAAAATTCCACCACTTTTTTTTTTTTTTTTTCACTTAAATGCAGCTACTAGAAAACTTTACAAAAGTAGCTCACAGTATATTTTTGTTGGACATCACTGGTCTAGAAACAGGGTTTTCTGAGTGTTGACAAAGTGGGATTTGGGGGGAATTTGGCCAGAAAGTATATTTGTTCTTCTGTTTTTTCACAACAGGGTCTGGTCGTGTGACTTTCAATAACCAGCGTAGTTACCTGAAAGCAGTCAGTGCTGCTTTTGTGGAGATCAAAACCACCAAGTTCACCAAGAAGGTGAGTGGGCTGGTCTGCGCCCTTCCTCAGGGTTGTCTGAGAGAGGCCTGAGCCTGGAGCTGTCCCTGTGCTGGCTGTGCCCAGGGCAGGGAACCGAGCCCCTGGGGACTGAAGTGGGGTTGGGGTCTGAGGGTGGGCCGGGTCTTGGGCTCAGGAGAGGGGACCAAGACTGGGGCGCCTCCTCAGCATGGGAGCCTTCCCTCGCTGTGGTGTTTGACCTGCAGTGCTAGGCAGCCTGACTCCCGCTCTCCTGATCTGCACCCTCTGAACCTCACCTGTCGGTGGGTGGTGGCGTGCCGGGTGCAAGGCGCCGAGAAGCCCAGGCAGGAGTGTTTGTGGTGCCCACGCTGCCGAGGCTGTCAGCCTGGGCCCGCACGTGTGTGTGTCCTCAGGGGTCTCTGTCCTCTTTGCCCACAATTCTCTCTAGGCCCCTTCAACAGGAAACAGCCTGTATCACACAGAGCCCAACAGTGAACGGCCCCTCCCTAGTCCATGGCCTCCTGGTGAGAAGAGCCACTTCACTCCCCTGTTTTTCTTCATGCAGGTTCAGATCGACCCATACCTGGAAGATTCTCTATGTCATATCTGCAGTTCTCAGCCTGGTCCTTTCTTCTGTCGAGATCAGGTGAGTCCCCTGGGCACCTGAGTTGTCTGGGAAGTCCCCGTCCTCAATTTAAAGTGGTCATGCCACTATTGTCACATAGAATACTGGTGTTGTCAGGTACATACTGTGCTCGTCTAGGCATGGAGGACGTGCTGATGGTCAGACGGAGGACACGCTTTGATGGCTTGACCCAGAGCTCGTGGGAAAGCCTGCTGAGTTGAGTCTTGATGCTTTGGCCTCTTGTGCCGGGTGCTGGCAGGCAGTGCGGCACTATTGGTGATAGATTCATGGTTTTGGAGGATAGGAACCTGGGTGGCTGTGGTCAGCAGTGCCCTTGAGCTGGCACTGTTGTTTGAACTCCAAGGCCTTCCAGGTTGATTTTCCCTTTCTTTACCTCTGAACTTCTGGACTGTTTTTGATGCTTGAACCTGATTTGTACCCCTCGTTGTCAGAAACAGGCAGAAAGCAGCAGTGGTTCTGGGTGGTGGTGCATGGATCTAGGTGTGTTTGAGTAAAAATGCTTCTCAGACTTTATTACGCATACACATCACTTGAGGACCTTATTTAAATGGAGATTATGATTCAGGGGGTTTGGGGTGGTGCCTGAGACTTCGTGCTCTTGACAGGTTTCCAAGTGGTGCCAGTGTTGCTGATCTGCACCGTGCTTGTGACGTGGGGAGGTTTGGGGCCTAGCAGTCCACTCATGCTTAGTCTTTTGCAGTGGTGCTGTTGCTTGGGTTTGGAGTCTCTGGCTAGGCAGGCAGGCTCCAGAATGGAGATGTCAAGCCCGTTCGGGTTGCTGGGTCAAGCATGAGAATGAGCATCTCTCTGATCAGCCTGTGCAGCAGGCTTTTATGTGTCAGATCTTTGCACAGATGACCCCCCCATTTTTAGGTGATTGCTCAGAGGTCAGTTGCTTGTCCGAGGTTACACAGCTCAGAGCAAGAGGTAGGACAGAGACTGAGGTGCATACCCAGTCACCTGTCCTCACTTGGTGGGAAGAGGAACGCGTGTTTTCTGCATTGGGATGTGGAGTCACTGTCTTTAAACGTCATCTTGTATCAGCAGCCATTTGACGCAGCTGCTCTGTAGGCTGAGCAGGGCGGAGGACTGGAGGAGCCGCTGTAGTGGGAAGGGCTGAAAGCAGCCGCAGGTCTCTGCACGCAGTGGGGGCCCGGCACGTCTGATGAAGCAGGCCGCCCGGAGGAACATGGAAAGTGGGCTTGCTGGGTTCGGTCGGGCCTCTATGGCAGGGGGACAGGGTTCCCCGATGCCTTCTCTTCTAGCCCCACAGAGGCCCACAGGAATCCCCACTCCCTCGCAAGCAGAGCTGGCCAGCGCTGACACAGGCGAGGCCTGTCTCCTTTTTTCTCCTTCCACGCCAGGTGTGCTTCAAGTATTTCTGCCGGAGCTGCTGGCACTGGCAGCACAGCTCAGAGGGCCTGCGCCACCACAGCCCCCTGATGCGGAACCAGAAGAACCGAGATTCCAGCTAAAGGAGCCGGCCTCGCCCGCAGGCCTGTGGTGCCCAAGGCTGGCAGGTCAGGCAGCAGCCTGTACCACGAGGCCACTGGCGACCAGGGAGCTAGCTTCCCAGGACAAGGGAAAATCATAGTCACCTTTGCACTTGCTGAATCTGTCTTTGTTTCTGCACTAATTAATGCACAATGAGTTTTGTCGGGTTTTGTTTTCAGGGGGGTGTGCCAGGGCAAGGACCCTCTGGCTTATACTCCCAGTGACTCTGTAGTTTTCCCAGATTTTAGTTCCTCATTTTGCAGATAAAAAGCAAAAAAGAGCTACGTGTCCAGAAGGTATTGACACGATGCCTACATCTAGGTTTATTTATTAAAAGCGCTTTTTTTTACATTCCTTGCAATACTGATGGTGATGATGCACAGGTCTCATTGGTTTTTCTTGCAGTTGCCATACAGTGCCTTTCCATTTATTTAACCCCCACCTGAACGGCATAAACTGAGTGTTCAGCTGGTGTTTTTTACTGTAAACAACAAGGAGACTTTGCTCTTCATTTAAACCAAAACCATATTTCATATTTTACGCTCGAGGGTTTTTACCGGTTCCTTTTTACACTCCTTAAAACAGTTTATAAGTCGTTTGGAAGAGGTTTTTTTTTTTTTTTGGTTTTGTTTTTTTTCCTTTCCTGGCAGCTTTTAACATTATAGCAAATTTGTGTCTGGGGGACTGCCGGTCACTGTTTGTTTTTTACAGTTGCGAACAAGGCATTTGCAACTAAGAACAAAACTTTTTTGATTTGAAACAGGACCAGGTAAACGGTGTTTGAGCGCTGCTGTATATAGTTCTAAATGGTTTATTGCACCGTCTTAAGTTGCACTTATTTGGTGGGGGAGGGTTGATAGACGTTTTTAATCACAAAGTCACAGGACTTTTTTTGTTTTGTAACTGAGCTAAAAAAGGGCTGCTTTTGGTGGGGGCAGATGAAGGCTCACAGGAGCCCTTTCTCTTAGAGGGGACAAGTACCCTTCCCTTACTCCTTTCATTTGAGAAATGTGTGAAGCAACAGTTGCAGTTGACAGAAATGCTACTGGAATTTGAAAACTTGACTTTTTCTTTTTTCCTTTTTCTTTTTTCTTTCTTTTAAAAAAAAAAAAAAGCTTACCTCTTTGGGAAGCTGTGTGCCAAAGAATCAGTGTCATAACCCACCCCCTCCTGCTGAGCTGACGTTGCACTGTTGCATATCCCAGCTACTCTGTGGGTTTTGTGAAGCTGTGTGTGAAGTCTCTACCTCATTGTAGTATATGCAGGCAAGGCTGCAGTCTCCTACAGATGTGTGGAGTAAGCTGTGGTGTAGTTTTTTTGGCACATAATAAACACGTTGCAGCAGAGTTCTGGTCTTGTCTCTGTGTCTGAGGGCTGCGGGCCAAGGGGCAGTGGGGTAACAAGTAAAACTCCGGAGTGAAAGTTCACGTTTCCTTGGATTTTCTGTCATGGGATTCCAGCCCAGGTAGATGGTGGGGCCACGTGAAGACCTGCCCCTGTAAGTACTTCTGTGGGCAAGTGCACCTGGCAGGTGGGTACCTCTAGTGCACATGTGAAGAGCCCTCACTGAAGCTTCTTGGGGCACCTCCTCTCAGCTCCAGACTCAGCTGGGGGGGAACTGGAGGCACAGCTGCTCAGGCATCGTTGTGAGCTGCTTGTCTCAGCCTCTCCTGTAACCCCCGGGCCTGTTTCTTGACGATGGGAGGCTTTCCATCCTCTGGACTCGCCTGTGCTAATCCAGTTCTTTTCCGAGAGGGAGCCATTCAGGGCACTTTCCGCCATTCTTCAGAGAGCCCTGTCGTCGGGACTCGTCTCAGGCTTCCAGGATTGGTGAGTCTCCTGATTTTGTCAGGTAGGTTGTGCCTGGGCCCAGCTGCCAGTCTGATCTTTTGGAAGATTGCATTCTAGTCTGAGGTGTGGGGAATCCTGCACACCGAAGTGTCCTTTTTGTGAGAGGTGCAGGGGCTCACTGTCAGGAGTCGGGAGTCCCTCAGCCAAGGAGCGGCTTCGCCTTTCATTTGAGGCCTGGCTGGCAGCGGCTTGGTTCGACATTTGCTGGTAAAGTCAGTTCCTGCAACTCTCAGGAGAGTCAGCCTTCCGTTTTGGCCACTCTTTATTCTCCTAGAGGGAGGGACTAATGTCCCAGTCAGTTCAGTGTGACTGGACTGACCAGGGTAACTAGTAGGTGAGTCGAGAGATGAGGCAAAGCCCTGGGCCCCTTATGCAACCTGGCCAGCCAAGCCCAGACTTTCCTTGAGTCAGGTAGGGGCCCAGGACTCACTTTAGCCGAATTGGAAGGAGGAGGCATGGTACTTCCTAGGCTAATGAGGCCATCAGGAGAAGCCACCAGGCCTGTACTGGTGGCTTCAGAGACCCTGATTTTAGGGTGGGTGTGGCAGCAACGGCTTGAAGACAGTGGTTGGACAGGCGCCGCCTCAGTTATTGGGAGCGGTGTAGGTGAACTGGGCCCTCCACTTACATGTTTGACAGCTTGCTTCGTTCTGGGCACTGTTCCAGGCACTGGGAGCAGCCAAACCAAACGGCTCTTGCTGTCGTGGAGCTCACCCCTTGTCGAGAAAACGAAGACAAGTCAGTGTGACAAGTATTAAGAAATATTAGAGCAGCTTTCTAAGTTGGAGGGAAAAGCCCCTCTGATAAGGTGATGTTTGAGCAAGGATTAGGAAGAAATGAGCCTCTCCCAGTTGTACCGGGTCTCCCTCCACCAGGCTAACAGGACAAGCCTCTGACCGGTGGAGTGGGTAAGAGACCTGAGCGGGGCGCCATCCCCTACTTCCTCACCTTTCCACGCTCCTGAATCGCCTTCTCAACGATCCTAAGCCTCTCTCCCTCTCCCTGGCCTATGTGGAGGGGATGCACTCCTTGTCTGGAGCACATCGAACGGACGATCCGGTCAGAACCTAGAGACTAGAGAGGTCGCCCCGCCACAGCGCTAGGCGGGGCCGAGCTCGGAAACCCAGGAGGTCCGCCCACAAGCGGGGCGGGACGGCTGCTGCCCCGCCCGCTGGGCTGGGCCGGGCCTTTTGCACTTCCGCCCCTCCCCGCTAGGGGTCACTGCCGCGCTCTCGAGTTGGTTCAGCGCGTCCCTGGCAAAGAGGAAGCGGCTTTCTGGCCCGCGCCTTAAAGGAGACTCTCTGCTTCCTCCTTCCTCTTTCACCAGGGACCCGCCAAGATGGTAGGTGCTTTGCCTCGAAGCTGGCGTTTCCCGCAATCGCCCTCCATCCGCCGCTTTTCGCGGTCCTCATCCGTCAGGGAGAGGCACCGGGCCCTCTTAGGCCGGAGCCTCCGCGGGCCGCTGGCCTGCGCGTTGACCCCGCGCTCCACTGCCGCCCGCCGGCTCTCCTTCCCCGAGCTCGGCCCCAGCCCGCGGAGCCCGGGGCGTGACGCCGCACTCTGCCCCGGGGGCCTGTCCTGGCCTGCGGTGACCCTGTCTTCTCCACTCGCAGGGCCGCGTTCGCACCAAGACCGTGAAGAAGGCGGCCCGGGTCATCATCGAGAAGTACTACACGCGCCTGGGCAACGACTTCCACACCAACAAGCGCGTGTGCGAGGAGATCGCCATTATTCCCAGCAAGAAGCTCCGCAACAAGATAGCGGGGTGAGTGGGGTGGGCGCCCGGCCTCCGGGGCTCTGTGTCTGCCGTCCCCCGACTCGGGAGGGGATCGTGCCCTGTTTCGCTAGTGCGTCTCCCGGTACCCCGGGGAAGAGCGCTGCAGGCGTGCGTTTGCAGGGTGTGTTGTTGGGATTGTCTCACGTTCGCGTTGTATCTGGCGGTGACACTTAGACGAGATGAGCCTCGGTCAGACCTCCGGGACACTAGTGTTAAGTACAGGAAATTGTGTAATTTGGCTCTCGGAGGAAAGAAAATGAAAACCGGGCGGAGAGGATTTGACAGCTTTGAAAGAATTTGAATAGAGGGTGTGGTAAGCACCACAGGGACGGGTGTGCTTAGGTGGTGGCGCTGCGGGGACCGTTCATAGTCTGGGTCCCTAGGATGGCGATTCCTCCCTTCTCACTGGAGAAAAACAAACTGCTACTTGTGTACCGGGTGTTGTGTGCGCCGGCCTGAGCACCTGTGTGTTCTCAGTGTTCTCCTGGGGCGTTTATACTTTGTAGCTATGTCACCCATCTGATGAAGCGGATTCAGAGAGGCCCCGTGAGAGGTATCTCCATCAAGCTGCAGGAAGAGGAGAGAGAGAGGAGAGATAATTATGTTCCCGAGGTAAACTTTCTGGGTCTTTGGCTCATCCTGAAAGATAAAACAGGCTCCTGAGAACCCTTTCAGGTACCTGGTTCCTAAAGGGGCCTCAGCTGAGTTTGAGAAGGAGGGAGAGGGGCTTAGGGTCGTTGGGAAGGTGATTCAGGAGCTGTGGAAAGGTGAGGAAGTAGAGGGTGGTGCCCTGCTCAAGACCCCCACCCACTCCACGGGTCAGAGGCTTGTCCTGTTAGCCTGGTGGAGGGAGACCTGGTACAACTGGAAGAGGCTCGTTTTTTAATACCCCTAACCAGCTGTAGGTGCCGCTAACTTTAACCTGCCTGTAAATTAGTCTGTTGTGCTCTGTTGGGGCTGTTGAAGTCCATTTTGATCTCAACATGAGAGCCCTTAATGACGTTTGACTTGTCATGTCTGCTGGCTTCTTCGCCCCAGCATGGTATTGCTGAAGGTTTTCTGAATACTGATAAGGTGGTAGCGAGGGCATTGAAGGTATATCCAGGAGGCCTGATTTGGGGCCTGTAATGCTTAGGCTCACCTTCTAGGATCCTGTTCCGTCCCCTTTCTGAGTGCCTCTCAGGGAAGACAAGTGATAACTCATTGGTTGATATTTTGGCCCTGCCTTGTTCCTTCTAGGTCTCAGCCCTGGATCAGGAGATCATTGAAGTTGATCCTGACACTAAGGAGATGCTGAAGCTCCTGGTAAGGCTTCCCTGGTCAGGAACCATCAGCAGCTTTCCACCGTCTGTTACAGTGCCAGCTGACAGCTGTTGAATCTTTAGAGTACACGAGGCGTCTTTCTCAGTGTTTCCCACACGTTCTTTTCTGGCATCTTCAGTTCTGTGGCTGGCTCCTCACACTGGCCCCTGTGGTTCCAGCCCTTGCTCTTACACTCGGCCTGCTTTCCCTTGGGGACTTTCTTCTGTGTCTGTATGCTTTACCATTCCAGTGAGCTGTGGTCTCACTTACAGATGCTTGTTACCAGGCTCTCCTTAGCTATCTTCACTACAGGTTGATGCATGGCTCCTCTGTGGCTTATCTTAGTACTTGTGTGAAGTTTTCACATGGGCTTCAAAGCCCAATGGGAAGTTGGTGATTTAGAGCAAATGAACTCTCTTATCACCATGACCCAGCTTCAGAAAAGCATTTCCAGGACAGTTAAAGTCTGTGGACCATCCTAAAATAACCGCTATCCTGAATGCAACTTTTTAGTTTTAATTAGAAAATTGGTTTTTGAGGATAAAGTGGGAAATTCTTTATCCCCAAAATATTATTTTGAGGTATTTGGTGGGCCCACCCCACTTGGATTGAGCTGGCTTAAAGGCAGGCCCTGACCTCCATCCCTTAACCACTCTACCTGGGCCCTTCACACATGTTGAATGCTCAGGGCCTGCCATTTGTGAGGCCCACCTGAGGCTGGTCCTGGAAAGGAAGTGGCACTGTGAACACGCTAAAGCAGTGATTCTCAAAGGGGAAGATTTTACTTCCCTGGGGGAACATGTAATGTCTGGACACATTCTGGTTGTCAAAGTTAGGGGGTCCCAGCAGACATTAGTGGATAGAGGCCAAGGATATTGCTAAACCTACAGTGCACACGATGCCTGGCTGTTGGAGTGTTGCGTCCTTGAGATCTCCAGTAGACCTGTGAGTTTATGGGTCCGGGGCAGGGAGGAGAAGGCCTTCTGTTAGGTTTTTGCACATGATGTCAACCTGACCCCAAGCTGGCGGAGGCTGACAAGCATGGGCTGGCAGTGGTCCTTAGATCTCATTGATACAGCCACACTGAATCCATTTTATTGTTCCAGGACTTTGGCAGTCTGTCCAACCTGCAGGTCACCCAGCCTACAGTTGGGATGAATTTCAAAACACCACGTGGAGCCGTTTGAATCTTTCTGCTGTGCTGTAATATGCCAATAAACCATGGACAACTTTGCCTGTGTCATCTGTGGGGTCGGGTGCCAGTGGAGCGAAGGGCAGGAGTTCTTTCTCAAGAGAGAAATCCTGAAAGAATGGTCTGCAGTATGAGCACCTGTGACCCGTGCGGTGCCCATGGAGATAGCGCCTAGAAAGTGCACACTGCTTAGCTTGCCAGCTCCACCCTGCTGGTTCTGGCAGGCCTGGCAGGCCCTGAGCTCTGGGCGAGTGAGGAAATGCTTTCTCTTCTGCACCCTGCATGCGCCTCAGCACCTCCCAGGTGCGTGATTTGGGCTGATGAAATTGCCCTTGAAGGGGTAACACTCCGGGGAGTGTACGAAGGTTCGGCTTTCTGTGATTGGGAGGTAGGATAGATAGTTCTGTTCAGTGTTGAGCCCAGTACCTGGAGCATATGAGATCAAATGTGAGTGGGTGTGTTGGGGAAGATCAGAGAAAAGGAGGTGTCAGTTGATGTAAAGGAAGGCAGCTCACTAGCTGGATCCTGGGTAGATGGCTCTGGGCTTAGAATCCGCTGAGGCTGTGTGTACAACTGTGGTGGGGTGGGGCAGTAGTGCCTGGCCTAGCTAGCTGGTGCCTGTTGAGTAGTGGGAGAAGGAACTGTTCAGTTATGTGTTCCATGTACTTGTCTGCTTTTCCTGCTCGGGCTCAGCTGGGTGGGTGTGTGCCACGTGCATGTGTCAGGCTCTGCAAGGAAGTGGCAGAGCCCAGGTTAGTCTGGCTCTCCACTGATCCTTGCACATTTGCTTCTGGCAGATTTGTACAGCAAGCATTCTAGAAATGATAATTTTGATAATTTCAAACTTGAAAATTTGCAAGAATAGTACAAGGAACTTCCAAATATTCTTTATCCAGCTCTACCAATTTTGCTCTAATGGCTTTATATATTATATATATATATATATACACATATATGTGTATATGTGTGTGTGTGTGTGTATATATATATATGCACATTTTTTTCTGATCCTTTGTGTTTAAGTTAGGGACATCCCTTTTTGCCTCAGATATTTGTGTCTGTTTTCAAAGAACAAGGATGTTTTATGTAGCCACAGAATGAATAATGAGCAAAATCAAGAAATTTAACGTTGATTCAATACTATGTAGTCCATCAAATTTTGCCAGTTTTCTCTATAATGTCTGTCATGGTTCTTCTTTCCTGGTCCAGGATCCAACCCAGAATCATTAATTGCATCTAGATTTCATGTCCCTTTAGCCTCCTTTCTGTCTTTCATGACATATTTGAGAAATATTGGCTGGTTTTGTAGAATGTACAATTTGGGTTTGATGTTTCCTGGCAATTAGGTTTAATTTAGCGTTCTGTAGGAATACCACAGAAAGGATGCTGTGTTCTTGGGGCACCGTGAATACAGAATGTCACTTAGTCCTATTTTTAGTGGTTTACTTTGAGCACTTGGATTAAGGTGCATCTAAGTGTTTTCACTGTAGAGATACTTTTCTCCTTTGTAATTAAGTTGTGAGGAGGAAGGCTGAATACCCTTTTCAAGTTTTCACTCACTGGTGTTAGCATTATTCCCTCATGTTTTTGTAAGGAGGAGCTTTCTCTTGACAGCAAAGTTTTGTTTTCGTTTTTTTGGCGTGGGGTGGGGCGTTCTCAGCAGATTCTCTTGCCTTGCAAGTGCAGCTCTGTGTAAAGAAGCGTCCCCTCTCCCCTTAAGTGTTCGGTGTCAGCGGTGGCGAAGGAGTTGGGGTTTGCTCTAGGGGGAGAAATTCGAACCAGGTTAAGGAAATGAAGACGAAGCCAGCGAGGCTGTCGGCTGTGCGGCTCGCCCCCCCGCAGTGGGAGACGGTGTCTTGGCGCGCACCTGCCGGCCAGGTGCCTCGGCCCGGGCGGGGGAGGAGCCTGGGGCCTCTGCGCACAGCTGGGGCGAAGGGGGCGCCGGCTGCGCGGGGGCCGCTGCGGCAGCTTTTGCGGCGGAGACTCCGCGCCTCCGGTAAGTTCTTTGCCCTGAATCGTTCTCGGTTATTTGCGTTAAAGAGGAAATTTCAACCGAGTGAAATGACTGAGAGAGCTAGAAATAAAGTGGACGCTTGTCGCGCACTTTTTAAAAGGCCAGCGAGGGAGGGAACGGAGGGCAGGTCAGTGCGGAGAAGGCCAAGGGCGACTTGGGCGTGGCAGAAGCCCCGGGTGCAGGCGGGAGGAACGGGAACACGGCCGCGGGCCCCGTGGCAGCTGCCCGTTCGGGCGTGAACCCTGAGCAAAGGACGGTTCCCATTGCCAGGTGGTGGCGAGCCGCCGCACGGGAGCAGAAACGGTCTGTGCAAATGACAGGAAGTTCACGCGGGGGCCGGTCCGTGCCCTTCCCGTGCGCTTCCCGGGCTGCGGCCGCGGCGGGTGAGTTAAGCAGTTGCCGCAGACAGGTGGCACCGCTAGCGCTTTGCACTGCGTTGCACTCACGTGTGTAACTTCGCGTTTCGACCTGCTGCAAAATAAAGTATCTTGAAATAAAGTGTTTCGAGTGACATTTTATTCTAAAAAATTAGTGCCTGCTCACGTTTTAAAAAAGACTTTGTCTGCTTTGAATGTAGGAGTAGCTTATTCCTTAACTAAGGGAGGACAGCTGGTTCCTATTGGTGCGTTGATTTCTCTGGAAGAAATAACGTTCCGAGAAAATAAACTTAAGACAACTAGCTTTTGGGTGAGAATGATTGCTCAAAGAGTTGAGAACCTTAGAAACGATATCAACAGTTAATTGAAAACAAGGCAAACGATTTTCAGTAGTTTTCCTTGGGGATCAAATGTTACCCATACTGCTAGCTTCTTTATGCAGGACTCGGCCCCAGGTGCTAAGAGACTGAAGCATTAGCCTGCACGGAAGAGCCTGCATAGGACCACAACAGGTGAGATTTTTTTTAAAAAAATGAGAAATCACTAATTCAGTATAACCTGAAGTGGGAATTGGCTGAGTTAATGTTACAGCTGATGGTGGTAGAAATATGTATGGAGGAGAAAAAAGCTTATGGATAAATCTCAAAGCTTGCAAAGATAGTGTTTAAAACATACGCTGCTCATTATGCTGCTCATCAGTAGGTATTCTGTAGAAAATATCTCAATCTGTCAATTATCGAGCCAGTACCTTTAACAATGAATTTCACTTGTAGATTTTACCGAAGTTTATGGAACTGAGATGGTTGATGGTTAAGTTCCCTTTTTCAATTGTGGTAACAATGATATAACATTTTTCATTTTAACCATTCATAAGTACAATTTAGTAACATTAAATACATTTGCAGTGTTATGATAACCATCCTCACCGTCCAAAAAGTAACTCCCCACTCGCCTGCCCCTCAGCCTCTGGTAACCTGCTTTCTGTCTCTGAATCTGCCTATGCTAGGTGCCTTGTATAAGTGCAGTCGTGTAGTGCTGGTCCTTTTTGTCACAGGTGGCTTATTTCACTAAGCATCATGTTTTCAAGATCCACCTGTGTTGCGTATATCAAATTACATTCCCTTCTGCGGCTAAGTCTAACATAGGTACACACGCACACCACATTTTATCCATTTATTTGTTGGTGGACATATTGGTTGCTTTCACTTTGGGTTATTGTAAATAATGCTACTGCAAACATGGCTGTACAAATATCTTTTAAAATACCTGCTTTCAGTTATTTTGAGTATATATCAAGAAGTAGAATTGTGAGAAAATATGGCAGTTCTGTACTTAGTTTTTTGAGGCAACGCCATACCATTTTTCACAGCAGCTGTACCATTTGACATTCTCATCAGCAATACACACCACTGCCAGCAATTCTTTTCTGGTTTTTTTTGTTTGTTTGTTTTTTGAAAAGAGCTATCCATGGGTGTGAAGTGCTATCTCATTCTGGTTTTGATTTGCATCACCCTGATGATTTAGTGTTGTTGACAATCTTTACACGTGTTCATTTTTCATATGTATATCTGTCTTTGGAAAAATCTCTTCAAGTCCTTTGTCCATTTTTGAATTGGGTTTTTGGGCTTTTGATACCATACATGGTTATTACAAATTATTCCGGATGTTAATCCTTTGTCAGATATGATTTGCAAATATTTTCTCCCTCTGTGTGTTACGTCTTCTGTTGATGGTGTCCTTCACAAAAGCTTTAATTTTTTTTTTCTCACACTCAGTGTTGATTACTCTGAATGTTTCTCGTTTGAGAAGGGCAGTGATATTAAGAGGAAGATGGACAATCCTACTCTTCCTCCCCAAAGATAGAGAATTATGCAGGGAGAGGGAGAGGGTCCCCTTCATTATGTCTCTTGAAGTTCAGATTATCTAAGGAATAATATGTGTGAGATGCTTTTTTAGGTGCTAGAGAGAGAGCGGTTAATTAAGAACTGCCAAACATCTGCCATCAGGGAGCCTGCGATCTGTTTGGAGTTGGGAAAATAAACGAATGTGTCAGTAGCTTATTGTTCAGTTAAGCATTCATTTACATTTTTGGTAAGCATCTCACCTTTAGTTCTATGTCCAATGTTGTATTTATGCACAAGGTGTATAATGCTGCCTGAATCGTAAGCTTTTGGAAGGCAGGATGAGGTATACACACTTTTCTTTTTGGTACAGTCATTAATTTCTAGGTCATTATGACCAGCATCTTTGAAACAATGAATAAAACGCTATTCTCTCAAAATGCTGTGTTCCATTTACTTGCCCTGCTCTGATTGACTGTTTTTTGTGTGGTAAGTGAATAAATTTCATGTTGTGAAATTGACCTTTGTAGATGTCCGTAGAAAACATAGTGTAAATCAGTCTTTCCCTCTTCTTGCAGAAGCAAATGCAAGCAGTGCACGACCCTTCCCACTAGGGTAACAATGTACTTTATACTCTTGAATAAAACTAGCATTTGAAAAAATACCTAATACAACATCATGAATGTGCTGTTTTCCAATGGATTTCAAATTGCTATATGATTTTCTTTAGAACCACTGCTGGACTTCATTAGGTTACCCAAAGAATCCATCCCCAGTTGCATAATCATGTTATTTGTAGGACCATTTAAATAGCTGGCAAAATTAATAATAATAGTGTCTACTGTTTTTCAATTAGAGTTGACAATATTATAGTCGTTCCAGGTGTACAGCATAGTGGTTAGGTGTTTATATACTTCATAAAATGTTCCCCCTGAGTAGTCTAGTATCCACCTGGCACCAAATTATTGACTATATTCCCTTTGCTGTACTTTACATCCTCATGACTATTTCGTAACTGCCAATTTGTACTTTTTAATCCCTTTACTTTTCTCACCCAGTCCCCCACCCTCTCCCCATTTGGCAGCCATCAGTTCTCTGTAACTATGGGTCTCTGTTTTGTTTGTCCATTTATTTTGCTTTAGATCCCACATGGAAGTGAGATTATGTGGTATTTGTCTTTCTCTGACTTATTTCACTTAGCATAATACCCTGTAGATCCATCCAAGTTGTCACAAATGGTAAGATCTCACTTTTTCATGACTGAGTTAAATTCTGTTGTATATACGTATCACTGTCACCAATTGTCAATCGATGGCACTTAGGTTGCTTCCATATCTTGACTCTTGTAAATGGTGGTGCAGTGAATATAGGGGTGAACCTATCTTTTTGAATTTGTGTTTTGAAATGTGGGTTTCTTCAGATGCTCAGAAGTGCGATGCTGGTTCATAAGGCAGTTCTGTTTTTAATTTTCTTGAGCTCCCTCGTGCTGTTTCTGTCGTGGCTGCACCAGTTTGCAAGGCCACTGTTAGGACACCACGGTTCCCTGTTCTCCATCCTCGCCGGCGCTGGTTTTCTGTTGATTTGTTGATGATAGCCATTCTGACACGTGTGATAACTCATGGTGGTTTTGGTGTTTACTGTTTTTAATGGTTCAAAAATATCGTGTTGAAAGCTGGACTCTTGTTTTTCTTCTTGAGGATAGAATGAACAGACTCCATGTGAGGGAAGAGAGGAATACAGGAAATACAATGACTTAGGTTTTAAATGAGAATGTGTCTTTTCTGCTAACGGTCCTGCCCCAAGGCTGCTGGCAGAAGGCTCCAGCCTGGGAGCCACGTGAGACCCCACCTGGCCACTGCTGCTGCTGCCCTGTTGTTCACGCCAGGCTCCTTGCCTGGGTTTTACTATAGCCGTGCTGGCTTCCAGGTCTGAGTGGCAGGGACGCCTTGCTCCTTCATTCTGTGTCCTTGTCACTCGGAAACCGAAGGAGCTGTGTGCATGCCCCCAGGTCGCACAGCATCGCGACAACAGCTTCTTTAGCTGCTGCCTGAAGCTCATCTCTCAGTGCTCCGAGCCAGTATTTGAGACAGGTGCTGACGGGTCCAGTTTTGCCCAGTTTCCCCATCGGGCTTCCCTCTTTTAGCCAGAACCTCTCCTGTGTCTTGTGCAAGTCATCTCAGCTCACTAGCAGACACGAGGAAATTTCAGCTTGGACCCAAACAGGGACACTCGCCACTAGCAAATCTCAACCCTTTCATGGTTGACAGAGAAGAGCAGATCGTTTTAGAATTATAAAATCTTTTAACCAAGTGCATACGTTTTTTAAATAAAAATTATAAGAAAATTAAACTCCTGTTCAGTATGAAGCTATACATACTGGCTAATACTAGTCAGTATTTATGTTTTTTTATATAAATATCCTTTTTATTAAAAGTTTTATTTTCAATTACAGTTAATAGTATTTTATGTTAGTTCCAGGTATACAGTGTAGTGGTTAGACATTTATATGATTTACAGTGATCCCCCGATTAGTACTCACCTGACACCAGGCAGTTACTGCAGCAGTGTTGAGAGTACTGTTCTGTACTCTCCACCCCCTGTGCTGACTGCATCCCCACGACTGTTCTGTGATGACCAGTTGGTACTTCTCAATCCCTTCACCTCACTTTTTTCACCCAGCCCCCGACCCGCTTCCCACTTGGCAACCATCGGTTTGTTCTCTGTATCTGTGTGTCTGTTTTGTTCGTCCATTTATTTGGTTCTTTAGATCCCACATATAGTAAGTGATATCATGTGGTATTTGTCTTTCTCTGACTTATTTCACTTGCAAAGTACCCTCTAGGTTTATCCATGTTGTTGCAAATGGCAAGATTTCATTTTTTTTAAGGCCGAGTAACATTCCCTTGTCTTGCGTGCACATCTTTATCAAATTATCTATTGATGGGCACTTAGTTTGCTTCCATATCTTGCCTTTTGTAAACAATACTAAAATGAATGTAGGGGTGCATATATCTTTTCAAATTAGTGTTTTAGATTTTTGGAGTTAAATACCCAGAAATGCAATTGCTGGATCATAAAAAAGTTTTAATTTTTTTGCAGAACCTCCAGACTTTTCTATTGTGGCTGCATCGGTTTACAGTCCCACCAACAGTGCACGAGGGGCCCTTCTCTCCACACCCTCACCAGCACCTGTTCGTTGATTTATTGGTGGTGTCAGAATGGCTATCTCGTGGGGATTTATCTTGCATTTCCCTGATGATTAGTGACATTGAGCCTCTTTTCATATGTCTGTTGTCCACCTGTGTGTCCTCTTTGGAGAAATGTCTATTCAGGTCCTCTGCCCATTTTTTTAATCAGATTGCTTTTTTGTGGTGGTTAAATTGTATGAGTTCTTTACATATTTTGGGTATTAACCTCTTATCGGATGTATCGTTGGTGACTCTCTTCTCCCGTTCAGTAGGTGGTCTTTTCTGTTCCCTTTTCTCTCTGTCGACAGTGTCCTTTAATTCACAAATGCTTTAAATTTTGATGAAGTCCGTCTACGGCCGTGCCACCCTGAACAAGCCCGATCCCGTCTGATTTCGGAAGCTAAGCAGGGTCGGGCCTGGTTAGTACTTGGATGGGAGACCACCTAGGAAGACCAGGTGCTGTAGGCGTAAAAAAAAAAAAAGGCCAGGTCCTTGCAATTGCAATCTGAGGTCAACCAAGGGTTGCCTCGCATAAAAAGAAATTTTTTTTGATGAAGTCCAATTTATCTTTTGTTTTGCCTATGCTTTTGGTGTCATATCTAAGAATCTTGGAAAACCCAAAGTTATGAAGAATTACCCCTATGTTTTCTTTCAAGAGTTTTATGGTTTTGGTGCTTATAGTTAGGTCTTCGATCCATTTTGTGTTAATTTTTGTGCATGGTATGAGTAAGGGGTCCAGCTTTGTTCTTTCACATGTCGAAGTCCTGCTGGCCCAACGTCATTTGTTAGAGACTGTTCTTTCCCCGTCGAATGGACTTGGCTCCCTTGTCAGAAGTCAGCGTGAGTGTTCGGGTTTATTTCTAAACCCCAGTCCTAGTCCGTGGGTCTATATGTCTGTTCTTAGGCCAGTACCTGGGTGTTTCGGTTACTGCAGGTCTGTAACCTTGAAGTGTGGGTCCGTTAACTTTGTTCTTTTCAGGCTTTTTGGGGGCTCCCTGGGGTGTGTCATTTTGCTAGCGTTGCCATAAAATAGCATAGGCTGGGCGACTTACACGGGAATTTATTTTTATGCAGTTCCGTAGACTAGAAGTCCAAGATCAAGGTGTCAGCAGAGTTGGTTTCAATGAGGAAGCCTCTCTCCTTGGCTTGCAGGTGGCCACCTTCTGTGTGTTCTCACATGGCCTTTTTTCTGTGCGTGCACATCCCTGGTGTGTCTGTGTCCAAATTTCTCTTCTCATAATCACACCAGTCAGATTAGACTAGGGCCCGCCCTAAGCCTCATTGTGACTTAATCTCACTAAAGGCCCCATCTAATACAGTTAGATTCTGAGGCGCTGGGGGTCAAGGCTTCAACATATGAATTGGGGGAGAGGGGAGGACACAGTTCCATATGAATTTGAGGATGATCAGCTTTTCCATTTCTGCAAAAAAGTTCCTAGGAATTTCGTAGGTGGTGTCGATATGAGAAACGTCTAAACCTGTAGAAAATTTTTATGCGTTTCAGTCAAACTGACAGCAGTAGCTAGGAAGCAGAATCTCAAGGGATTGAGAAAATGCTCTAGAGAACGGGCGTTACTGTTACATTAGAATCAAAGGAGGAGAAGCGAGGAGGGTTACAGGAAATCCATTGCCGGCAGGAGAGCAAAGCAGAGAAATCGCCGGGACTGGATTAAAAGGAAAATGGAGACAAGTGGTTCTTGGACACTGGTGAGTCCAAGGTAGTTAGCAACATGTACAGCACTCAGATGGCATCCGAGGGACAGTATGACAATGAGTGGCTCTGAGGGCTTGGCCCCGGTGCGGTGGGCTGTGCCCCAGGGGTCTGCAGAAAGGGGGTTACTCTGACTTGACATTCCAAGGGCTTGTTACCCTAGACGCACAGAGACAACAGACAGGCTCACTTAAGGTCAAGACTGACCTTTGTCAAGGAAGCCACAGGCCAGGAGGTGGCTGCCCACCGTGACCTGCTGTTAGGGATTTTTGTGTGCAGACCCTCCTGTGTGGTTGGTTAATTTCGGCCCTGAGCTTGTCAGGTGTAGTGTGTGGCCCCCTTTTTGTCCACAATGGCTTTGGGGGAGTGTGGACGCCTTGAAAACACTGTTTTCCGGTCTGGGGAAGGGATGGCTTCTGATTGACTTAGGCCTTCTTTAATGTCTTTCAGGGATGTTTTGTAATTTTCAGGAATAAATCTCTCACTCCTTGATTAAATTTATTCCCGGGTGTTTTGGTATCCTAGATTGTGATATTGTGAGATAATAAGAAGTAGATATTTGGTCTTCATCCCCAGTTCTTGGCTCAAAAGCTTATGAAAACCTTGGGATTTCCTGAGCGATGGGGTTGGGAGGGCCTGTTTTGTTATCCATGATGACCCCTTCAGACCACACCTGAGGTGATGCTAATGCACTCACTTGCCAGCTCACAGGTAGCTCCAGGATTGCGCTGGCTGCTGGTTGGTTATTAGAGGGCTGACCTCTGGGGACTAGGATTAAGTTAATCACCAGTAGCCAATGACTTAATCATAATTCAGCCTCCATAAAAACTAAGTGATCATTTGCAACGACATGGATGGACCTAGAGGTTGTTAGGCTGAGTGAAATAAGTCAGAGAAAGAGAAATACTATATGACTTCACCTATATGCAGAATCTAAGGAACAAAAAGAACAAACTAAAACAGACTCACAAATACAGAGGTCAATCTGGTGAGACAGCCAAAGGGGAAGAGTGTTGGGCTCGCAGAATGGGGTGAAGGGGTAAAGAAGTACTAATTAGTAGTTGATAGATGGTCACATGGCGTAGGGGATGCAGTCAGCAGTAACGTTATGGATAGAGGGAGGGCCAGAGTGGGGAGCAGTTAGGGGGATCGTTTTATAAACCGTATAAATGTCTAACCAGTGTACTGTATGCTTGAAACTAATCAAATTAAAAAAAATAAACGGTGAGATTTGGGAGCTAAATCCCTCCGGTCCCCATGCAGACCTGACCCTGGGTGCCTCTTCGCCTGGCTTTTTGTGTCCTTTATAATAAACCAGTAAGAGTAAAGTTTCCCCTCAAACTGTGAACCATTCTTACAGATTACTGAACCTGAAGAGGGGGTCATGGAAGCCCCAATTTATAGCCAGGTCAAGTAGAACTGTGGGTAACCTGGGGACCCCCTACTTGTGATTGGCCTCTGAAGCAGGGGGCGGTCTTGAGCTCCTACCTTGTGGGGCCTGTGCTAACTGGGTCAGTAGTGTCAAAATTGAATTAAATTGTAGGCCACCCAGGGTGTGTCTGCAGAGCGGGAGAATTGCTCGGTGTGGAAAACCCACATGTCCATGTCGTTGTAAATGGAACTGCTTGCTTAAGTCACTTTTCCATTGTTCGTTACTGGTGGATAAAGAACACATCCCGTTTTTGTGTGATGACCTTGTGCTCTGCAATCGTGCTGAATTTATTAGCTCAAGGAGCTTTCTGGTGGGTTCCTTGGGATTTCCTATGGGTAGGATCATGTCACCTGCAAATAGAAATGGTCTCAGATGCCTTTTCTTCTTCCAGTTGCCCTGGCTGGAGCTTCTAGTGCAGGGAAAGCCGAAAGGCTTTCTGGCGTCACGTGAAACCGTGGGTGAAACTTTCATTCTTTCCTCACGGAGCCTGGTGTCGTGGCCTTTTCATAAACGTCCTTTTTGGTGTTGAGGACTCTTCCCCCATCCCTGGTTTTCTGAGGGTTTCTGTCACGAAAGGGCGTTGCCGTTTGGAAATGCCTTTCCTGCGTCAGCTGAGGTGACCGTGTGTTTGGTTCTCTCCAGCACTGTGACGCGTGACGATTTTCTCACACCAAACCGCCCTCGCGTCCCTAGCGTGAATTCCACCTTTGTGGCGTGTCAGCCTTTTCAGGGGCTGATGGATTCGGGTTGCTGGTATTTTGTTGAGGATTTTGCATGGAGATTCATAACGGGTATTGGTTTCTGACTTTCCATTTTGTGACTTCATGGAATGAGTCGGAAAGTGTTTTCCCCTCTTCTGTTTTTTCGAAGAGTTTGAGAAGGATTGATGTTGATTTCTCTTTAGATGCTCAGTAGAATTCAGCAATGACTCCATGCGGTCCTGAAATTTGCTTTTTGGGAAGTTTTTGATTACTAATCAGTATTTTTACTTGTTAGAGGTCTACTGAGATTTTGTGTATTCTTGAGTGAATGTAGGTAATTTGTATGTTTCCAGGAATTTGTCCATTTTACCTAGGTGATCCGGTTTTGGGCGTGTAGTGTTCGTAGAATTCTGACATGTCTGATTGTGTTTGCACCCTTCGCCTCTTCCCCAGCCCGCTGCTTTCTCACTCCCTCCCTCTGGTGCTTTTTCTCTCTTTCATTCCCTCTCCCTCCCCTTCCCCCCTCATCTAGGTAAAGGTTGGTAAAAAGTGATCTTTTCAAAGAAATTTTCAGTTACACTACTTCCCTCTTTCCCTCTCCCCCTTCTTCCTTCTTCCTCTGTCCTGCTTTCTCTTCCTCTTGACTGTTTTTATCTCTAAAGGTTTGTAAAAACTGATCTTTTCAAAGAAACTTGTAGTTACATTAATTCTCTCCCCCTTTTCCCTCATCCCTCTTTTGTCCCCTTCTTCCCTCCCTTCCTGAATTGGTAAAGGGATCTCTCCAAAGAAGAAACTTTCAGTTACATTCTCTTTCCCTCTCTCTCTCCCGCTTTTTTCCTCTTCCTCTCTCTGGCTTGCTTTTTCTTTCTTCCTCTCTCTCTAAAGGTTGGTAAAAAGTGATCCTTTCAAATAAGTAACTTTTAGTTACATTAATTCTGTCTCTTTTCCTCTCCAGCAAATTTAGTTCACTCTTCTTTTTTTAATTCATCTTCTAGTATTTTCTCATTGATTCTTTGACCCATTGGTTAAGAATGTATAGTTCAGCTGCCACATATTAATGATTCTGCATTTTTTCCTGCTGATTTTTATTACTTTTTTTTTCTATTGATTCCATTATGATCTGAAAAGATTATTTGTATGATTTCAGTCTTAAGTTTAGTGAGACTTTTTGGGGGACTAACATACGGTCTATCCTGGAGAATGTTCTGTGTATACTTGAGAAGAATGTATGTATTCTGCTTTTACTAGGTTTTCTTAGACATATGTCTGTTATGTCTATATATGTCTGTTAGGTCTCTTTAATTTCTTTACATTATTGACCACCTGTCTTGATTTTCTGTCCATTATCAAACGTGAGGTATTGAAGTCTACAGCTTTTATTGTGGAACTGTCTATTTCTTTAGTTGTCAGTTTTTGCTTCACACATTTTGGAGACAATATTGTTCAGTGCGTATGTTTATAATTGTTAACTCTTGGTGAGTGGACCAATTCATTACTATATAAGGTCTTTAGGGGAGATCTCGTAACAGTTTTTGGCATAAAGCCTGTTTTGTCAGTACATGAGCCCTAGATCTCTTTTGGTTGTTCTTTACATGGAAACCCACCCACCTAGAGGGAGACCTTCGCTCAGTCTCGCTCCTGCGGACTTCTCTTGGTGGCTCATTGGGCAGAAAAGGATCACATGTCCATTCCTGGAGCTGTCACAGTGGGCACAGGGGACTCACCTGGCGCATCAGCCAGCCACCATGTCAGTTGAGTAGAGATGGAGGCAGTGGGGGGGTGGACATTAAACCTGACCCGAGGGCCTCGTCACGGGGTCTGGACCTCACAGGACAGGTATGGGGTTCGGTCAGAGGCCCTAGGACGACCTTGCAGAGTATTCCTAGGAGGAATTTTCTCAGATGTCTGTTGAGAAAAAAACTGTAAGACAGCCACTTATTTTGTTTGTTGTTGTCATTGAACTGACCTTTTGATTTTACTTTGGATGCTAGGAAACTTTGAGCTAAATTTGTTGCTCATAGCAATTATGGTACATTGTGGCATCTTAAATCTTGCATTAGCTTGTTTTTTCCTTCACTTTTTTCAGTTAAATATGCCATTTATGAACTTTGTAATCATTTTAAAGAAAAAAGTTGAACTTGTAGATTTCTAAATACAGAAAATAATTATACATTATTAAATTGTTTTCAAGAGCTTAAAGTAATGTGAAATTGAACACGTATTGAATACACTAATGATAAGAGAAATTTATAGCTTAATTTAAAAGCAGATTATTTTTTATAAAACATTTCTAGAAGTTACAAAGTATAAAACATGTTTATATATCTTAAAATTCAGTATATTTAGCTGATGTGATAGGAAATATGAAAGAAATTCAAGAGATTTTTCTCCATTTTTTAATCTTGTGTGAAATTTTGGAAACTAAGTTTTTGGAATGGAGAATATTAAAAATAACCTTTTAATTTTCAAAAGTTCATTTTAAGGCAGACTTGAGTCTTCACCTGTAATAAAATCATTTTCCCTCTGGGAGTCCACTCCACCTGTGGGGCAGTGGGGCTTTGAACCAGGTCTGTGGCCAAATCACTAGGCATTTTGGGGGTGGTTGTCAGTTCCTTATGGGGGTCATTTCCTGGTTCTTCCTGGCACCCGCGCTTTCTTCCCACCTCGGTCTACAATGACCAAGTTGGGTCACAGGTCACACTGGGAAAGGGGCCTTAGTTTCCTTAGAGGGGTTTGGCACCCTCACCCCTTTGGCTGCGTGCCAGGTGTATTTCCAAAGGGTTCCAAGTGGGGAGCTGTGGGGAGTTGTGAGAATTTTTCAACATACTCATCTGGTCTTTTGTGATGTCGAAATGGTCATTTAACCATTAATGTTCTCCTGCAATAAAGGTATCTTCTCCATTTAGAGTTGAAAATAGGATGAAGTAAGTTTTGTAAAACTCCAAAGAAAAGGTGACACAAGCATTTTTAGAAACAAATAGTTTAATTTCATTTTCATCTTTGAAAAAAACATATTTAAAATGACATGTACTTTGGCATGTCATCGTGTGTCATTTTTAATGGTACATTTGAAACAGAATACGTAACTTTTATAAATCTCTGGAATCAAAGATGAAGATGAGAACTGATAGGTTTAAAATGTCAATTTAGTAAATAGTTCATTTTGCTCTTTGTGTCTGTGGGAATATTTGGTAGAAACACTGTACAAAGTAAGGCAGACATTTGGAAAATTCATTTAAATTTTTAGGAAAAAAGTGTTCAGTGGAAATTCCTTTCCCTCTGCAGGCGACTCCGCAAAAGCCCATCAGGTGCTGAGAGCAGCTGTAGCGGTCTGGGTGGTACAGGAGGAATCCGATCTCCTGTAGCTCTAGAATCAGATCCACACAGAAAACAGGTTTTCAAAACAGGTTTAATACACAAATAAAAAAAAATCTTAATTTTCATCATGAGAGTATACCGTACAATGCATATGGAACAAATGGGTCATGTGAATTTATTAAAATCGATGAAACCTTTTCAAATTCATTTAAATAAGACAAGACATTGTAATAACTGCTGTTACAAGTAGGACATCACTGTGCGAAGATGTAAATCAGACAAAGGGAATTCCAGGTAAGTGGGAAGGAAAAGGGACAGAAGACAGAAGAGAAGTTGGGGAGGTAGGGGTCAGAGGGGG
>NW_024355206.1:4211965-4274143 GCF_902729225.1 Pteropus medius | reverse complement strand
AGAGCAGGGATGGGGAGGGATGGAACGGAGACGGAAAGGGACTCGGGGAAGGTCGGGGGTGCCGGGAGGAGAGGAGAGGTAGGGGAATCAGTGGACGGGTGGCGGCAGGGCAGGGGCACAGCCCAGTAGGACAGTGTGATGGGGACGGGCCGGACCACTCACCACTGGGATTCCATCGGTGGTCGGAGGCTCCTCAGCTTCCTCTCGTCCAGTCCTTTCCAGTATTTGAAGTTGTTGTCGAGATGCTGCAGCAACTCCGGCAGGTCCACGAAGGCTGCAAGAAGAGGCGGCTGTGTGAGCCCCTCGACCTGTGCTTAGGGGTTCGCATTGGGCTGTCGAGGAAGAGGGGGACCTGAGCGGGCAGCTCCACAGCTGGCACGGTCCCAGGTCCTGAAGGCCAGCCCTATCCTCCAGGAACACAGGTTAAGCTGACAAGTCTCACAAATGAAAGCGGGCGTTCATCCGCTCAGTGAACACGCAGCGCCTGTGGTGTGAGCCCCGCCTACAGCTAAGCGACCAGGGGCTCTAACCTGGGGCCCCCTCGCAGAGGCCGCCTGACCGCCCCTTTGCCCCTTCGCTCATGTGGAAGGGGAGGGCAGAGCCGTGGGCACCCGGCACGGAGGCCAGCCCACTGTCATGCCCGCTCCAGCGTGGGGCCGGGAGCAGATGGCGAAGGCGCCCTGGAGGAAGACCGTGGGGCGTGGAGTCAGCATTAGTGGTTTTGAATCCCATGTTCTCTACTACTAGCAGTGCGCCCCAAGTTCACGTCCCTCCTCTATGAAGCCGGTGTCACCCCGTCCACCCTGGGGGGAGGGGTGGTTCAGGACGATGTGGACAGACCCAGCCCGCGGGGTAGTGGGGGCTCAGCAAAGGCTCATTCTCATCCTCAGTGCGGTGCGTCTGGAAAGTCTCAGCCCCCAAGCATACGGCGTTTGCTACTTACTGTGTCGTGCCCGTTACTTAAGAAACGTGTCCCAAGCGTTCTTACCGTCCCAAGCATCGAACATGCCTGTGATGAAGTAGTCAATGAACGAGATCTGAGACTTGGGAATGCTGCAGGTGTTTCTGTCAAACACAGGCATCACCACAGGTAAGTCCTGCCGCTTCTCTTCATCGGTCTGCAACAGAGAACACCCGACTGTCACGTCTGCGCCTCTCCCCCCACGAGAGCCGAGGGGAGGCCGAGCAGAACGACAACGGACCCGCACCAGACCTTGTCATTCCCAGAGTGGGGACGGCTCTGCGCCAGGGGGGCCTGAGCTCACCCACCCCACCCCTTTCCAACACCTGGGAGCCGCCTGCTGAAGCTCCTCAGGTAACACTGGGAATGGTACCCGCAGGACAGGAACCTGCTCCTGTCACACCCAGCCCCCCTCCCAACCAGCAGGGCATCCAGGGCCCGAGGCCAGGCCTGCGGTGGGGAGTGGGGAGTGCCGCTGCCGCCCTCACAGGAGGGTCCCGTGGCTGCTGCTCATCTCAGGCCACGTTATCTCATTTGCAAAGGCTTTGAACACCCTTGAGATCCCTGAGTTAAAAAATTCTGGGACGAAGATTTTACGTTAAAAAAGCACTGAGAAGAAAAGCATTTGTGCACAGTCACGGGCCACCTAACGACGGGGCTCCGTTCTGAGAAACGTGCCGGGAAACGACTGGTCGCTGTGCCAACGTCGCAGGCACCCTGCAATCCTAGGTGGCACAGCCCCCGCACGCCTGGCCGCATGGGGTGGCCCTTGCTCCCAGGCCGCCAGCCACTACAGCAAGCGACTCCGAGTACTGTAAGCAATTGTGACACAATGGTACTTGCACATCTACACATGTCTAAACATAAAAAAAGTACAACAAAAGCACAGAGTGAAAGGTAAACGCTGGTCCCCCTGAGCAGGGCGCTTACCGTGAGTGGAGCCGGCAGGACTGGAAGTCGCCCTGGCGAGTCGGTGAGTGAGGGGCAGTGGCCGTGAAGGCCAAGGACGCGGCTGTGCACGACTGCAGACTTTACAGACGCTGTCCCACAGCCCTCCCCTTCCGACAGGGCCAGAAACAGACGCGGAGGCTGCCAGTGCTGCTCCACGGACAGGGATGTGGGGGGAGAGTGGCTGGGCGAGGTGTGGGTCACCGTGGTGGCGACTGCCAGGAGGGCGTGAAGTGAGGCCTGAGAAGCAGGCTCAGCAGTAAAGGCGGAGATGGCTACAGGTGGGGGGCTGGGCTGGTCATGGCGCTGGGGACATGCGCGCACTGATTTGGGGGGGAGCTGCTGGTGTTGAGAGGAGTGTGTGAACGTGGAGACGGGAAAGACCTGAGGACTCTGTATTCTGACCTTGGACATTTGGTTTGGTTCCGTCGACCCTGTTCCGGCGCACAGGGCTCACACAGGGCTCTCTCCTGCACGGAGCTGATGGGAGAAATGAAACTAACTACGCTTGACGTCGTCACGACCGAAAACATTTCCGAAAACAAGGTGGGGGGCGCAGCTGGCGCCGCGCCGCCTCAGAAAGCTTTCCCTGCAGAGGCAGTGGCACTTGGTGCTCGTTACGGTAGCCCTGATGACCTGTGTCCTGGTACAGGGTGCGCTGTGAGCGGGGATCGACGGCCAAGCCCCATGGACACTGCTCTCGGCGGAGACAAGAAAGCGAGGCTCCCAAGAGGGCGCGTCTCACCTGGGAAAAGTACTCCTCCGAGATGCGGGCGGCCCACTCGATGCTCTGCTCCAGCGGTCGGCAGGGGTTGGACACGTCCGCGCACTTAATCAGCATGCGCTTGATCAGAGTCCGGTTCTCCGGCGTCCTGAGCACGGTGTTTATGGCTGCTTGCTCTTCATCTGTTTCCTAAAGCATGAGTGGGATTCAAGCAATCGCAAGGGGTCTCCTGGTGCCTGGCCCTGCGTGGTCCCACTGCCAACACCATGAGGCGCTGTCCAGGATCTACCCATCAGGGGCTCCCAGAACAATGCTGAGGAGACTCTGAGCATCGAGCTTGGCCCCTCGCTTGACAAAGGGGCAAAGTAAGGCGGGTGACATCGCAGAAGCACCCAGCAGCAGAGGGCAGCCGCGGAGGCTGAGGTGTCTGCCCCTCCCTCCTTCGTGGCTCGCTCTTCTCTCTCTCAACCTTTCTCACAGTTGCCTCTTCTTTCTCTGTCATTCTCCCTTGGTAAGAACTCAAAGACCGACTTGAACTTTTACTTACTCGAAAGGAGTGTGAACTGAAAAAGTAAAAGATTTACCTGCTCTCTCAACAAAGAGTCGTGTGGTCCACCTGGCTCCCGCCTGTCATTTCTCAATCTCCAACTCGGCCCTGTGGCATGTGTGACTGGGGGGTAGCTGTCAGTGTCCCAAGACTGTCATACAGTGACACCTCCATAACACTGCCTGACATTGTGGTGTACAAAGAACTTATCTTTCTCTGGACCTGCACTCACAAAAAGGCCTGCGGTAGGCCTGAAGAGCGGTACTGCGTGCTGTGACGTTTACCAAATGAGGACACTGGGACTCGGAGAGGTGAAGAGACTTGTCAAAGCCACCCAGCTGAGCCGGGGTAAGGACCTAAGTTCTACCTTCGGTCCTGGGCTCCGTCCACTCGCAGTAAGTACGCATGCATCTCGTTCACAAGGACACAGAGTCACCACCCACGGGGGAATGGACCCTCCGAAGCAAATTCGGGGTAGAAGACAGGGTGCCGGGCAGAGAGCACCATCAAGGAGGACAAGGTACCCTCATTCACGGGACCTTTCCAAACGGGCCAGTCCCGTGGTTTCCAGGAGAGAGCACAGTGGTCTAAGAAGGCCTTGGTGGTCCCGTCGAGTGGGCAGAGCTGCCATCAAGACAGGCAGGTGGCATCCTGAGCCAAGGCCACCTCACGTCTTGGGGAGCGCCAGAAGGGACACCACCGAGGAGGCCCGAGCTCTCCCGGCTCCAGCTTTCCCCCCTCTCTCTCCAGACTAATGCTTTCAGTGAGAAGGGTGACAGGCTGGAAGGCTGGGGAGAGAACCAGCCTGTGGCCAAACGAGCTGCAGAATGGAATTATGACCTTGGCTCGACAGCGCCCAAAAGCAAGTCGTTCCTATGCGTGCCAGGGGCTCTCAGTGCCAGGAGCCGGGGAGCAGGGCGGGGGAAGGGCTGTGAGTTGGTGGCAGGGTGCTCAGTGCACGTGGAGTAGGTGGGGGGCGGGCAGACAGCTGAGCCTGAGGAAGAGGCTCCAGGGAGGCCCGTTCTCCAGTGCTGAGCCGACGGGGAATCTACGACGACAGCTGCCCGCCTCACGGGCCCTGTGCCTGGACGTTTATGGTGCCCGCTGCACCGGCGAGGCAGCGGAGCGGCAGAACTAGCGGGTGCTCAGGCCTGGCTGCTTCCTGGCTGCCCCTGCCCAGCGCCTCAAGTCCCGAAATGGGGGCGACGGTGTCACCCGTCCGTGACACAGCCAACAGAGGATAGTTGCTGCCACCACGGAATGCACACAGTGTGGAGCAGCTGGTGACGGACCCAAGGGCTCCAACCGTGCCCACAATGCCCAAGAAGGGGCAATGGCTCCCCCTTCTACACTTATCTGAAACTTGAGCCTCCCTTCAGTTTTTTTCTCCTTCCAAGTTCTGGTACTTTCAAGAATTTAAGCGACAGAATCAAATTCAGTGAGCCCACAGCACGTGGGGACGAAGCCCAGACAGACCCTTACCTCATTTGCTTCCAGTGCTGCCAAGGGCTTGTTGACGCTGTTGACAAACTTGTTGACGTGCTCGAAATGCTTTGTCATCTCTGTGGCCAAGACCATGTCAATGATAGCCTGGCGCAGCGTCCGGTAGTCATTCCTGTTTCAGGCGACAAATGAGAGGCTGCTACAGATCACGGGTCCAGACTCGACCGATAGAGACTTGTAAAAACTATCTGTGATCCGGGACACATGTCCACTGTGGCTAAAGTTCTAATGTCACTGGAAGTCAGCTGCAGGGCACACTTTAAGAGACTGTAAAAGTGATACTTAGTGCCTTGATCGTCATCAAGGTGAACCCCAAGAGAAGTTGAAATCGGAAGCTTAAGGGCAAGACCTTGTAGATGCGACGTCCGTGTGTTGTCACCCGTGGTGGGAGGCCCACGGTTCTTGGACTAAAACAAGACAGGAAGTAGTTGGGTGAGCAATGTCGCTCTCTCAGCGAAGACGGGATGGAGACCTGTGGTTATGGAGAGTGTACCCCACAGAGACCCAACACCTTTAGTGCCCAAAACTTAGAGGGCAGACCCCCTGACAGGTGAGACAGTCACACGCAGTGCGTGACACCTCTTCCTCCAGCCCTTGTTTTCATTTGTTTTTAAAAAATTTTTTTGAGGTACAGAGAATACAAAATAAAATCTCTATTCTGCCCTTTTTCTCCATTCACTCCGTTCCTTTCCCTGGGGCAGAGATAACAAGTAGCTACAAACAAAACCTACTGATCTCCAAGTCTGAAGTTCTACAACGTGGCACAGGGAGCTTAGTAAAATCAGGAGTCTCCTTTTTTTAAAAAAATCCCACATAAAACTTTCCTTAAAAATCCAAATTAATAAGTCTTCCTCATGACCGAACACTTTTTCCTACGTTCATGTGACAGTAAGTCCCTATCACGCATCAGGAGCCACACTAGATGCTGAGGGGACAATGATGAACGAAACTCGTATGGCACCGTGATCTTACAGAGCTTAAGAATCAAATCAGACATTAGACCAATAATGAAAACGTGACAAGTGCTACAAAGGCACTGGGACTGAATAAGTAGCGTGAGGGGTCGGGGAGGGCTCCTCGGGGAAATGACATGGGAACAGAGACAACGAGGGAAATGCTGGGCACACGAGGGCAGAGCGGAGCGTTCCACGCGGAGATTACGACGACAGCTCCTCTGTCTCTAAGAGCTCAGCATGTCTGCGTTACTTCCTTGTCTTGAAATGTCAAGACACAAAGGAGCTGAACCTTGAAATCGTGCGAAGCGAAAGCAGCCAGTCGCAAAGAGCACATAGTGGGCACGCTTCCGTTTACACGAAATGTCCAGAGCTGGCAGATCTCTGGACACGGAAAGTGGCTCAGTGGTTGAGTGGGGAGTGTGGCGCGACTGCTAACGGGGTTGAGGATTTTGGGGGGTGATGAAAATGCCCTCAAACTGTCGTGGCACTTGCACTGCTCCGAACGAGCTAACGATCACCGTATGCTTCAAACGGGTGAACTGCATGCTGTGTGAATTTATCTCAGTACAGCTGTTTAAAGGAGACGGGCGGACCAACGTGCTTCCCTACCCACGCCTCTTACCTCTCCATGTTCTTGAAGATATTGCATTTGTCATCTCTGATGGTCAGCTGGAAGGCCAGGGCCGCATGATGGCTCTCCAGCACAGCAGTGTCATTGTACAGAATGGCCAGCTCGCTTCCAGCGTTACACAGGAAGGAGTTGGTTCTCCCGGGGTGGTCCACGTCATGAATGGTGGCTGCAATGAGGGCAGCGGCCTCGTCGACGGGATCTAGAGTTTGCTGAGAACAAGAGATCTTGTGAAAACTGAGGCACTGCACGAAGCCTTCTGTAGGGTCTTCTTCCCACCCTATGACTTTGAGGTAAGAACACTTGGGATTTCTGACAAGAGAACATTGTCGAGCAAATCCGGGGTCCCTGTCTGCTGAGAAAGAGGCATCTTTGCACATGCTGTCCGGACACAACGGATTCTTGGTCTCACGCTTGTTAAGGACTTCCCGTCAACAGAGAGGAGTAAGTGGGAGAAGTGGAGGAGATGACTTACATCTCCATGCCATTAAAATCGTTTTAAGTTGGCTTCGTGAATACATATATGTATGTGTCCTCTATAGAGTAGTTCAAAAAAAAACAATAAATTACAACAAAAACTGGGCTGTCTTTATATGTTGCTCCATATTGACACTGATGTCCCTCTGCTGCCATTATTTTTGTACTTTATAAAACAGTCCTCTCTCTGGGCTCTTATTCTGCCTAGGTCTTGGTCATGATCTTTCTTTAAAAACAACAAAACAAAAACCTCAGAGGGAGCGAGGAGGGGGCAGCTGAAGACCCAGCTCCGGGAAGGTGTCCCTTCAGGGTGAGAACCAGCTTCCGCTCAGCACGGCCGGGCGCCAGGCATGACGTCGCCCTTCTCTGACTTTGAGAGGACAGCCGGGGCCCCTAAAGTGGCAACAGCCGATCCTTAGCTGGCTGCACTTGTCTGTGGGTTCGGAGACCCCAGGGAACAGCCGACTCCTGCCCTTGCTGGCTTTCTCCCTGGGGACCAGCTCCCCGTCACGCTCCCAAGGAATGGCTGAGTCACATCCTGAGTTAACAGTGTGTGGCCTCCTGCCTGACTTCTCACACGGCCACAGCCTTCCTGAGCCAGGCTGCGCCGTGAGGGACACTCCTGAGCAGTCGTACTGCATGGCGACTTAGGGACAGAGGCAGCAGAAACCCAGCTCACCTTTATCCTCTCTCTGCAGAGGAAGTAGGCGGTGGCGTGAAGCACGTCGGCAGAATGCGTGGAGTTGTGGTACGGGTTAGAGGAATGGTAATTGGCTTCGATGAGCTGGAACCACGTTCTCAGTGTTGCCTCGGAGCAGTTTAAGAGTTCACAGATTCCAAAGCGAGCAAAGATTTTGAGACCAAGATAAATTAAAGGCCTATAGAAAAAATATTCATAGCGTTAAAGTAAAGCGAAGAAACAGGCCACGTGGCGAGAGCCCTGTCAGATCCGACGAGCACACCTGAGCCAGACTTCAGAGAGCGCGAGGGCAGCAAAGCGGCACCTGCCTCTCTGTCGCCCCTTCTCCCGGGAGCCAGCACCAAGCTGGCTACAGCCAATCCCCAGTTCTGGCCTCAGCGCTCTGTCCGGTGCTCCCGCTGGCCGGGCGGGCTTTGCTCACTCTGCCCCTCCTGATTCAGACTCCTCCTTGCACCAGTGGATTCCTCAAAATCAGCGTGTTTGCTGCCCGGCTAAACTTGTGCCACATTGAACCCTATCTTCTCCTTCGGACCTGCTGGACCTAAGCCACTGGCCAGTGTCCTGCCTGAGGACAATAATGGTTTCTGATGACCGCACGTGAGCCAGACACTATGGTATGCCATGGGATGGTCTCGACAATCCGGAGGTGGGTGTCGAGTCTGAGGAGGTTCCCCCTTAGAAGGGAGCCAGCTGCCACCAGGTCGGGCCCTTCCTTGAGAAGCACCCTTGATCTAGTGCTTGGCCTTTGGCTCGGAAGGTCGAGAAATGTGGCTCTGCTGAGGCAGTGTCCAGAGATGATCAGGCTAATGGGACTCGGACTGACCTGCCTTGGCCCGGTTCACGTGAATGCCATGTCACTAGTATGTAAACCAGATGCCCAGAGATGCATCTGCCGTGGGGTGCTCCCCACGTCTGTGCCCGTGTCGCGTGCATGGGAGCAGAATGTAGCAGAAGGCTGACTCGCAGTGAGCAGGAGGAAAGGGCAGGGCTACCTTGGGGTCGCCCAACTGGGATGAGACCTGACGGTGATCCCAAGAAAGTACACCTCTCCCGCGACTGTCAGGGGTAGGGCCTCGCCATCCTGAAGGCTGGCCTGGCGGGCATCGGCTGTGACATTTCACTCCTGTGTGCCAAGTCAGCCACATCTCTTTGGTTAACAGTTCTTTTCCAGCAAAGTGCAAAACTAAAGGTACGGACCCCATTCTCCCTGACTCTGTGGTCACACCCCGTCCGGGACGACTGGGTGTGGAGTTCTGGGTCTCCCCATGCCTGTCACCGACACAGCAACCGAGATCTGGGGACAGCTCTTCTCAAATGTCTCTGTTCTCTCTGTATTTCTAATTTTGAGTTCTAGACTCTGGGCAGGGCTCTTTGCTGTGTCTTAACTTATCACCACCTACTGAAGAAATCAACATCCCTATTTTACAGGGAAAAAAAACAACCCTGCGACTTAGAGCAGTAAGTCCCTTGCTCAATTTCACACTTCCCATGAGTCTGCTGTCTCGTCAGGAGTCGTGACCAGGCAAACTCTGCCCCCCGCTTCTCGCCCGTCCCCTTGTCGAGGCCCAGGCCCCGGTGACTCAGGGGCACCTGCTGCCCTCCTGCTCCTTCCTGGGCCTCCTCCCCTGGGAACCGAGGACTGGCTCTGTGCGGAAGCTACACTCCTCCGGTGGCTTCTCCACACAGGCCCTTGGCATCGAGCTCTCTGTCTGCCGAGCTCCAAGCGAACTCACCTGTTCTGAGTGGCGGCCTCCAGTTCAAAAATATCAAAGTCCCAGTAGTCCTCGTTTTCTATGGCCTGAGCTATCCGCGGTGGGACGTCGTGAAGGGAGATGGGAGTGACTATATTGCTCGCAATCTGTTGAAAGTCTGCAAAGTGATGAAATTTGGAGAACAAAATTAGCAGGTTTTACGGCATTAGCTGAGGGAGAACAGTGCTTTGTTTCTGAGGTTTTATGACATACCAAGAAACTGCGTACTGATGAGAAAAACTATCTGACAACTTTTATCCGAAAAATTTATTTTCATCACTTCAGCCTGACCAATAATGATCCACAAAGTTAAAAACTTACTTTTTGTTGAAAGAGCATATTCATTCCCAGATAGTCTTCGTAAACCATCCTGATAAAAATCAAGGAAACGAGAGAGAAATCACAACTGTTCTTTATCTCCTGCAGATCCCAGGACTGTGCTCCCAGAGGACAGCTAAGGGCAGCCCTCTCCATCAGTGCACCCTGAGGCTCCCCGGAGATTGACCCCTGAACTCAGTCCCTTCACCGACAGCACTGAGCCTGACACTCGAAGGACCGGCTACACTCGGGGTAGGACGGCACGGGGCGGGGGCGGCTTGTGAGAGGCCCCTAGGCCTCATGCTCCTGGTGGCACTCAGGACGGTTTGGTTTCTTAGGGGTGATGCCCCTCTGCCCGCCACCCTGCCCCACAGGAGGGCTTTCTTGCCCCCGTCCTCACCCTAGGAGATGCCAGGCTTCCTCTGGGGCTCGGTTCTTCCTCCAGGCATCTCACTCTACCCAGCAGACTCTTGGCTGAGAGCTGCTCCCAGACCACCGCCCCAGCCCGAAGCAGCTCCCTCCTCTCACCCTGCAGTGACTCCCCTACCTCACCCCAGACACTTTCCCACCCTGTCCCGTGTCACTGTTAGAGGCTAGAGGAGCCTCTGTCTCAATAGGCAAGTCCATGGTTAGACATCATCATCACTCGAAGCCATGCTACCCTTTCTGGAATTATTTGATGCCTTAAAAATTAGGGTTTTAGGCAGGCTTTATCTAGCTACCTGCCTAAAACTTTATTTTGAGGACATCAAGTGATTTCAGAAAGCAGGAACTGGGAGGGAGATGAATTTTATGTCTTCCCAACACAAACGTGACAGCGATAGAGTGACAATTGTTCTTCCTGGAGAGACCTCTATAGTAGACAGGCTGGAGGGGGCATCCAGGACCTCCAGAGCCCCATCCAATGACATGGTCTCAAGCGCTTCTTTCCAAAGAAGTCACCAGCTCTGCACAGGCTGCTTGGGGGAACCCATGCCCCTTCCCCCGGGGCCTCTTTAAACATGGTCCTTCTGTTTTGCGATGCGGTGTGGAACACTTCATTTTTTTTTTTTTTTCTGCCCCAGTTAAGTCGTATTTAAATAAATTACTCATAGAACCCCTAAGCAAAAATGGGGCAGCAGCTCAGCAGACGGTCTAGAACATGCCCCTCCCTTATGTGCTCCAAGCCGAGGTCCCTGGGTGGACGAAGAGCAGTTGAGCCCAAGCGATGGACGGGCTTAGGCCCGGACCGAGCCTGACACGCAGACAGCTTTGTCAGGCCGGCCTGTGACCAAATAACCGGAGAACAAACGGGAACGGCAGGCTCCCGCCAGCGGCCTAGTCAACACACACTTACGGACATTAGGCCCCCGACGAGGTCACTGGCATGAGGGTCATCGTCCTTAGCACCGAACTGCGGTGAGTATAACTCAGTGGTTCTGAGAATTTCCAGCACACGGTCTAAGGCTTCTGTCACAGGCATGGGACTGTTTTCCTGGGCAGCATTGATGATGTTGATTACCTACAACATGGAAAGAAAAGCCTTGCGTTTCGCAGCCTTAAAAACAACGGAAAAGAGATCCTGAGGTCAGGCTGGCCACGCTGCTCAAGGCTGACTGACGACTAGCCGAGTGTCCGTGCCACATGTCCTCTCCTGAGAGGAAGCGGCTCCCCGTGACTGGGAGAGCATCAAGATTGTCACAGGTCCATTTCTCCTCACTGGAAAAAATCGGCGGGGAGAACAAGGGACACCGTGCTCAGTGGAGATGGACCACGAACGGCCTCACCTTGGTGATGGGCGCCTCGATGGTCATGGAGTGTATCCGGGCCATGGAGGAGTGTCGTCTCTGGCTGGCCACTGCGGAGAGATCACGTGGGCAGAGGTCAGGGTAGGCACAGCCTCGGGCACCTGGCTTGACCGCCGAGGGCTCCGTGCCCTAACCCACCCCCCAGGCCCCGCTGTGCCCAGCTGCACAGGGAGGGGGCAGGACCAGACCCACACAGCCACCCAGAGCTCCCCTCCTTCCTACGAGCCTGGGACCCCGGCCTAACCGCCTCTGCTTCCTTCGGTTCTAGGTACTAGGAAGCACGTGCCCCCACAGACTGAATGTCTGATGTCACAGGCCAGAGAGAAAACAGGAAAGCAACTAGCGAGCCAAGGCCAAACAGTCAGCCTCTTTTCATGTTTATAACAATGAGGCTTTGTAAGTACTCAGCCTGCCGCTGTCCAGGAGTAAGGATGTTTTGGAAGACAATGCCACACAGACTCTTTGTTTCATATACGGCAAGAAAGATAAATACTACTCGCCATGAACTGAAATACATGAATTTCTGGTTACAGTTTTCAAGGCATCCACCGTTATGCATAATCCAGACTAATTAGGTAAATACCTCCGACGAGGCAAGCAGCAACTCTTAGGTTCTAAAGTTTGTTAATTTTTTGGTTTGGGTTCCTCTGGGGGTAGCGGAGAGCCTGGGCAGTGCACAGGCAGGAAAAATGTTCACACAGAGTTCTGTCTGTCTCCCTGAAAGCCCCACTGTGAGGCCAAACACTCTTTACCAAACACCGTAAGGACCGCAGCCTGATGTGTCAGCCTCGCGCTCCCAGACTCGGGCCCTGGGAGAAACTCCGAGCGAGAGCAGCCACGCGGCGGCTCTCAAACGCTTTAAACGTTGGGGGCAGACAAACTGCCTTCAGTCTAGTTTTGACGACCAGCATGTAGTTGCCACCTTTCCATTTTACTCAATGGGGTCATTGAACTCAAAAGAAAAACCACTATTTTATCATTATGTCATAAAAGGACTTGTTCTCATTTGAAAATTAATAAAAGTGACATCTGCTTACAAAAACCAAACAATAGTATAAATGCAATAAAGTCAGAAAAAGGTATAAAGATTGTTGTGACTGTGTATGTGGAAAGTCCACAGAAGAATCTACAAGCACGACTCTGACATCCCTGAGTGAGCTGGTCAAGGCTACTCGGGACAAGGTCAATATACAAACGTCAATTGTATTTCTGTAAGCTAGCAAAAAACAACTGGAAACTGAAATTAAAAACACCAATATGACATGTGACAGCATCTGAAAACATCAATATTTAGGAATATAATGAAAGACGTGCGAGATTTATATACTGAAAATGCAAAACGCAGCTGAGAGAAAATAAAGACAACTGAAACGGAGTCCCAGAGCGCACGCAGCGCCTGCGAGAGTCAGCGTGACTGAGCTTTCAGTTTTCCCCAAGTTGACCTACAGATTCAAGACGCTCCTAGATAAAACCTAGGAGGTGTGTGTGCGTGCGAGTGTGTGTGTAAACTGACAAGCCGATTATAATGGAAGTGCAAAGGACCTAAAATAGCCAAGATAATCTTGAAGAAGTTTACGCCACCAGATAATCAAGACTTCCTGTAAGGCTGTAGAAATCGACAATGGCGCTGGTACAAGCACAGACTAACAGAGAAGTGACACAGAGTCCACATGTGTACAGTCATCTGATTTACAACGCTGATGCTGTTGCAAAAGCTGTTTTTTCAATACGGTGATGGGCCAATTGGATTTTCAAGGGGTGGGGAGGGAAGATTCGTCTTTGATCTCTACCCTCACCAGATGTAAAAATTTATTTGAAATGGATCACAGACCTAAAGTGGAAGATGAAACAAGCTTGACCTCGGGATAGAGAAAGATTTCTTAAACAGGACAAAAAAGCACCAGCTATAAGAGAAAACACTGATAAAATGAACTTTATTAAAATTAAGAACCTCTGTTATTTAAAAGACCTTTAAGAGACAGATAAGGCAAACCACATACTGAGAAAATATATTTGTGATACACACATCCAACAGAGGACCCATATCTAGAATATATAAAGAATTCCTACAAAACAATGAGGAAAAAGAGAAACACCCAGTTATAAAAATGGGTAAAATATTGAACAGTGCTTCACAAAAGAGGATATTCAAATGGTCAATAAGTATATGAAAGGCGTGCTCGACTTCACTGGTCACCAGAAAAATTCACACCACATCCACCAGAAAGGCTGAAATTTTAAATGCTGGCATAGCCAAGTGTGGGAGGATGTAGAGCACCTGGAACTCTTATAGGTGAGTGATGGGGAGGAGCCCGGTACAGCCCACGTTGGAGCTGTTCACAGCTGCCCAAAGGCCCAGGGCACACACAGGTGCACACACACACACACACACAAGAACATTCACATATCTTTATTTTTAAAAGCCCCAAAGTGGAAAGATAGACACTGATGTCCATTAATAAGAGAACAAATAAACAAATCGTGGCATATTCATATAATGGAGTATTTACTGAGCCATGAAAAGAATAAACTACCGATACACCTAACGACATGGATGACTCTCAAAAACGCTGACACGACCGAAAGAATCCAGACAAAGAATGCGTACTCATGTTATATGGTTCCGTTTCTTGAAGCACAAGAGGCCAGGTGAATCTGCAGTGCTAGCAACTCTCAGTTGCCTCCGTGTGGCAGAGGTGTGTGTGCGCAAGTGCATGCGTGTATACTATCTGGATCTACACTGCGTAGTAGTTACATGAGTGTAAAGAATTGTCAAAACTCTTTGAGCTGAACACTTAACATCTGAAATTTATTATATGGAAATTATAACTCCAAAAGAATAGTGGTTAAAAACCAAAAGCATTAAAAGAAGAACGTTTACCTATTAAAAATACAGAAATGGACAAAGTCACTCAAAGGATGAGGGAGGTTGGAAACGCCTGGCCGTGGGCATGAGTGAGCTGGCCCCTGCCCTGCCCTGCGAGGGACATGAGGGCAGGAGCTGGGCCTCTGCTGTACAATCCAAGGTGCTACTGCCCTGCAAAGTAGTGGCTTTTTATCTAGTAATAGCGCCACATGCTTCCCCGTTCATCTTTGGGTTGAAGAAAGTACACAGTTAGCAGTGCGATTTGCCTCCGCGCTACCGATAAATCATTTTTATTACATTTTTGAAACTACTAGATCATTCAGGCTATGTATCTATATATCTATATAATATTTAAACATTATATTCCAATTAGAACTTAAATAATATTTGCTTAATAAGAGTCTTTCACATGCAGCTCACCTCCCCACCAAAAAATAAGCTTCCAGACAAACTGCAACCCACAACGAAATACAGTTAAGTCCTCACTCAATGCCACTGAAAGGTTCTTGAAAACTGTGATTTTAAGCAAAATGACATACAAGAAACCAATTTTACCATAGGCTAATTGACAAGAACAAAAGTTAAGTTCCTATGGCATATTTCTGTTCACAAAAACATCATCAAACTTCTAAATAAAGACTTGAAACACTTCTAATATTGAACATGGAAATAAATGTGAGCTATACGTAAGGACAATTAATAAAAATAAACGAGATCATTATTTTCCAACCTGCGTATGCCGGTTCAGAGTCGAGTGTGGCTGCAGCCTCTCCTGGGACCCCACCCTGTATGGGACGCCCTCCCATCGCAGGCCCACTCACACCCACCCATACTCACTCAGCCTGGGACTATTTAGACACCCCAGGCACCTCACATGCACATCTTTGGGACGTGGGAGGAAATCAGGGGACCTGGCAAAAAGCCATGCAGATGGGAGGAACGTGTACACTCCACACAGTGGCCCTGCCAGGAGTCCATTTTTTTCTCCCCTTGTCAACGTTATAATGAAATGACGTTGAACAAAACAATGTTGTTCGAGGACTTGCTCTATATTGTTAAGAATTCCCAAATGCGTCACTCGCACAATGATAGCAGGTAAACTGACATTCTGCTGTTACACATTCTGCAGAGCGGGCAGGGAGATGCACCTTTTTTCTTTATTCCCTCACTCCGTCGAAAGGTTCACATGGAACCCACAGGCGGGAGTCGGGGAAGAGGGAGAAATTGACAGACGGCTAGAGGGTCTCCTGTCCTGAACTGGAGCTGTACAGCGACCCAGAGGCAAGATGGAGCGGCGCGGGGGGCCTGCGTGCCGCACCGAGGGTCACACTCTCCCCTTTGTCCTGCACCCACCTTCGCTCGCGCGATGGCCAACAGCTCTGACGTCTAGTGAGCTTTTTCTCTTGTCTTTATGTTTGCCTGACTGATTATCTGTAGAAACAAATTATAAATCACCTCGTCAAAAGGATTAACAATGAAAACATGTTAGGAAAATTATCGATCTAAAAAAAATTTAAAAAGAAAACTTAAGAATTACAACACAAAAATCAACACAGTGGGCAGAAATGCAGACTATGAACAAGGGGACTGAGCTTCTCAAAATGTCCCTCTTGATACAATCATAAACAAGTGCCTTACAGCTTCCAGATGACATATTACAGAGTCCCACTACATAAAGTAAGAACTAAGAGAAAGTTTGATCCCCATCCACACTCACCCCAAGGGAAAAAAATAATCTATGTATTTTTCCTACAAGACCTAAAGTGCCTCAGGGAAGAACGTGCCTCTTCCTGCGCAGTGCACAGTGCAGAGAGTGTCGAATGACAGTTTATCTTTCTCCCCGTGACCCCACCTTCGGTGAATGGCACCGCTGCTCTTCTAGTCAGACCTCTCTCCCCGACCCCACACCAATCAAGGACAAGACAAAGTTGACCTTCCTTCCTGTTCCTCCTCTGTGTACCTAACAGGTGCCACGGAGGTGCTGAGCCTCTCCAACCTGTCCCCATTTCACAGACGAGGAAACTGGGAGCCGCCGGGCGGGTGGCTGAATGCGGCTGCCGCTCGGCCCTGGTGTCCCACCTGGAGGCTGCGTCCTCTCTGCCCCATCGTGGGGTCCTCACCTGGAGCCCCACTCACAAGCAGGACCGGATGCAGGGCCTTGGCACCCACCCCCATCAAGATGTTTCTTCATTTGCTATTTGCTACGCTCTCTTCTGCACGGGCACCGACCCTGAACTTGTCACAGTCCCTGCAGACCTCTGTCTTGCCACATCTGAAGGACACAATTCAACTCTGACCCAGCTTGGCCCGACTGCTTTTCCTGGAAACTCCTGGTCTGCACCGGGCCTTGCTCTCTGGCTTTCCTTCCTGGTTTCCCTCACGGTCCCCTCTCCCCAAGCCCCACCCAACCACAGTGCTCCGGAATCTGTCCTGAGCCCTGCTCCTGTCCGAAGGCAGTCCCTTCGAGAGAGCCCGTCCTTCCGATAGCTTTAAGCAATCTCTGTGCCGCTGTCTCACCCTGAGCTCCAGGCTCACACCTTAACTGGCCATTGGTCACCTGCACCTGGGTACCCCTCAGGCACTTCAAGTGAACGCATCATCTTCCCCCAAACCCACTCTTAGTCCCAGGTCGCTGAGTTGGAGACAAGAATGGGTATGACTCCTCCCCTCTCTCCCCTCTCCCTCGACTGGTCAGCTAAACCTGTGGAGTTGGCCTCCTCAATACGTCTTTAATCTGACCCTGCTCTGTCCCTGCCCTAGCTCAGACGCTCGTGATCCTCCTCCAGATTATAGGCACACTCTCTCATGCCCCTTTCGACCCCTGCTCCACAGGCACCCAACTAACCCTACTAAAACAAAACCCTGACCAGATCGCTCTCCCAATTAGAACATTTCGATGGCTCATGACTTTTTAGGATGAGATTTAAGCTCCCCAGTGTGGCACCCAGAATCCTGTGATCCTGACCCCTTCTCCTCGGCCATCACGGACCGTTTCTGATGTGCTGGTTGAGCTCCCCACCTCTGCGCCTCGGCAGACTGCTTCCCTCTGCTTGAGGGGGTCCCTCTCCCAAGTCACCTTCTTCACCCTGTTAACTGTTGCTCCTCTTTGAAGATGCGGTTACGACGCAGTACAGGTATCATAACCTTTGGGAGACCTTCCCCCCACGCCCCCGACCCCACCCTACACTGCCGGCAACCAACTGCCTTGCTGTCTGTTCCCCACCAGCTGTGAATGACATGAGGACAGAGAAGTCTTCCTTTCTCCTCACTAGGTGACCAGCACTGCCTAGCAAGTAACAGCTGCTCAGCCATCACACATCAGCTTCTCCAGACGCCTGCATGTTCCTGTCACAAATGAAAGCGCCACTAAATCAAACTGCTCTGGCTCCCGGGCCCCCACCCTGCAGCACCTCAGCGACGAGGAGTAACCCCAGCTGGCAGTCAAGGCCGGGGTCAGTCTGCTGGCAACCGCCTGCCTTCCCTCTCTCACTGGTCTTGACCACACGCGGGCTGTGTCAGCACAGCTGCTCCTCACTCTGTCTCGGGAACAGCCTTGACATCTGCTCCTTCTGCCTCTGGCACAGGACACTGTGCCCTCTCCGAAACTCACTTCAGAGGGCACCTCCCCCCACCACGCGCAGACCCAAGCACGTGTCCTTTCCCTGAGCTTCGTGATTAACGTCCACACGGCTGCCTGATGAGACCGCGCTGTGAATTTGCTTGTTTCCTCGTCCCACTCCCTTTATCCACTCCACACACTTTACTGGGCACCCACATGTCAGGCCTTAAGCCAGGCCTTAAAGACGTGAAGCTGAACAAGGCGTGAGCTATAGCAGTGGTTCCCAACCCTTTCGGCTGCTATGAGAATCTAATGCCTGATGATCTGAGGTGGAGCGGAGGTGGCGATGCTGGCCCTGGGGAGTGTCTGCAAGCAGCGATGGAGCTTCCCCTCCTCTCCCATCGCTCACCACCTGCTGTGCGGCCCGGTTCCTAACAGGCCACGGACCGGACCAGTACCGGTCCGCAGCCTGGGGGTTGGGGACCCCTGGTCTAGAGGGGACAGAGGTAGAAGAACTCAGAGTTATAGCAATAATTCTGAGACACAGAAGGAGCCCCGAGGAGGAAGTGGAAGATTCTTCTCTGGGACAGGAGCAGAGAGGACGTGAGCCAAGAAGACAAGGAAGCTGACTGTGCCGATGGAGCAGGAGCGGGGACTGGAGAGAAGCAAGAAGCAACGTGTGTGCCGAGGATGGGGTGTGGCTCGAGAAGCAGGCTTTCACTTCTACCTAACATTTCAAAGTGACTTGATCTCTGAGTCCTATAGCACCTTCCCTGCTGAGATGCTGGGAGCACCTGGCTCTCAGAAGCTCAACTCAGACTCGTGGACATGGACAATAGACTAGTGGTTACCAGAGGTGGCGGGGGGAGGGGGAAGGAGGGAGGTAGTGGGGTAAAAGGGGTCCAATATGTGGTGACGAAAAGAAATCTAACTATGGGAGGTAAACACACGATGCAATATACATATGCCTTACTGTTAAACTGTACTCCTGAAACTTAATGGATTTCATTAACCAAAGTCACTATAAAAAAATAAATTTAGAAAAAGGAAAGAAGAAGCTGGACTCAGGAAGGCTGAAGGGATGAAGGCAGAAGTGTGAGGTTTCGGCCCCGGAAGCAGCGGAAGGAGCGAGGACAGGCCCTCCTCCCCGGGGGTGCTGACAGTACGGACTGACCTGAGGCGTCTGGCCATCAAGGCAAAGATGCAAAACGGGCCTCCACAAACCAGGGCTCTGCTCTCAGTTTCCCTTTCCGTGAAATGCAATCCTTCCACAATGCCCACTGTTTGAGGACAGAGAAATCAGCGACACTTCCCTGGCCTGCTGGGTAGGTCCGGGGAGCCCTGGGGAAGCTGGCAGTGGCAACCGCAGAGCCCGCACGGGTGGCAGCCGCCCCTGTTCCCGCGTGGACGCTGGCGTCTGGCAGGATGGGCTCCTTTCTGCTGTGAGGAAGCTGAGAAGCAGGTATCTTACGGGACTTCCCAAAGTCCCTCTGCTGGAACACAGCAGACTTTCAGAGAACGTTCTCAGACACTCAACAGTCCCAGCACTTGTGGACTGCTTGCTCTGCACGGGGACCACCCTCGCTCGGGGGACTCCACCAACCTCCAAACTGCAGTCGACAGCTGCCTTGAGCCTTCGTCCCCCTGCGCTCTGCGGCCTCAGACACAGAGAACCACCTCCTCCCTCCTCCTGACAAAGCTCGCTTTCCCCAGACACAGAGGGACACACTTAAAAGCTGATTTCTGTCGTGTGTAACCAAGGACCCCGCTGGTCCACTGCCTACAACTCCACTGCCTCCCAAAGCAAGACCAGGAGCTGAGTCTTCTGGACATAAAGCTGGTTACGCTGCTGACGGGGAAGGAGACTGGACAGCGAGCGGCTCATCTGGGCGAGATGGGCAAGACTCTTACGTGGGCACTGATCTAGTAAAATGACAGAATGGCCCCGCACAAACGGTTTGGGAGATTCCTCCCCAGCTGACCGTCTTCTGTGACCATGTCGCTAACTCTGCCTTCCAGGGCCAGCTCATTTCCTGGCTGCCTGACTCTAGGCTGTCATTTAGCCCTTTGAAACTTCAGTTTCTGTCTCAGTAAGAAAAAGATGTTAACAACAGCCACGACTAGTTCACGGGCCTGTACTATTTTTTTGGGGGGGGAAGCAGACAGTGGCTGTTCTAAATGTTAAAAAAAATCCAAGGCAAGGTGCTCCACGACCTTGTAGCATAAGGGTCACGGTCAGGCTGGGCGCATGTCGGTAGCTTCCACTGCTGCCTCCTCCAGCCTCTGCAGGTTGCGTCTCCCAAGCCCGCACTCCTCCAGGTCTTGGATGCCAAAGCCAAGGTCTCTCTCCTTCTCTGGCGCTGCACTCCCCTCCCCCTTTCTCTGTGCGATTCGGCCCTGACCATGGTCGATGTGTCCCCATTGTTCTCCCGTCCCTTGACTCAGGGACACCTTCAGGTTTCTGCTCCCACTGACCCTGATGCTGATGCAAGTGATCTACCCACCCAATCCCCCCACCACCCCGACACACACCTTTTCTTGGCGTCTCTTCCTGGGTCACCTCAGAGTCTCCACTCCCCTTTGCCATCCCTGGGTCAACCTCATCAGTTCTACATCCAAACTACTAGGTGATGCTTTGCTGGCCAGCAAAAGTCACATCTCCAGTCCTGATCTCTGAAGCACACAGAAACAAGGGCCCCAGGGCCCAGGAGGTACTCAAGAGAACTTATCACAATGAATCAGCGGACAAATGAACACACACACGAACCCAGGGCCTCACGAATAGTGCCTTCCACATCCGCCTCCCCCAGCCCGGGCCATGCCCTCCATGCCCAGGGTTAACACCCACGTTCTGACCGCTCGTTCTCGCTTCCCCCCCTCTGGCCCCACGCCATCATCGCCCTGGCCTCTCCCGTCCACCTACTGTCACCATCGCACGCCCTGGCTGTTGTTTCCTCCCCTCTAGACTATGGTGATGTTGGCATTCCTGTCCCTGGTCCCTCCTGCCATGGCACCTGTATCACACGTGCTCTAGGAGCTTCTCAGAGCCCAGACCTCATGCCACTCCCCGCCCCCAAACCCTCAGACCCCGCCACCTACGGGCGAAAACCCCCATTTCCCCCCTGGCACTCCGGGGTCCTTCATGATCCCAGTCCTCTTTCCACACTAACCATTCACACTAGTCGAATCTAATCCTTACTCTTTCTGGAACACACTCGGTACTTTCCGTCTTCCGTGCCTGGTTTTATTACTAGGATGCTTTTCCCTCCACACGTTCTTCTTATTCAAATTCACGTGCCCTGTCTGGAACTTTCCCTCTTCCTCTGAGTTACCACGGCACTACTGGTCCTCTCTCATTTATGACTGATCACCTCTCACCACTTGCTGTGTCCCGTGGTATCAACATGTCTCTTCTTTTCACATTAAAGCCCGATTGCTCTTGGGGCGCCCATGAGAACTGTCCCAGCATGCACTCGGGGCTTCTGGAGTTGGCTGCTTGGATCGAGTGCCAGCCCCACCCCTTCTTAGATGGGTATCTTTGGGCAAATTAGTTAGCCTTTCCACTTCCTTATCTGTAAAAAAGGAACTTCATCTATAAAAGGTCTACCCATTGGATTATTGCAAGACTCTAATTAAACACACTCAAGCACAGTGCCTTATACACAGCAAATGCTCAGAAAGTACGTGGGTAACATTTCTAGAACAATGGATGAACCTTCCGGTGCTGCAGAAAGCACGTCCCCAACAGCCAAAGGGCTGGAAGACAAAGCCTCCTCCCTGGGCGCTCGCACGGGGCTGGCTGGGCCACCGGAGCACCACCGGGGCACGGCAGGGCGCCGCAGAGCACGTGCACGGGTTCAGTGCAGCGCCTGCGTGCGGGGCTGGAGCGGGCCTGTCCCGTCGCCCCCCGCCCCTCATCTGTGAGCACAGGCACAGGCAGCCGGCTTGTGAAGCCACATGCATGAAGAAAACAGGCAATTCCAGGCCTGGGAAAACCGCCTGCAGGTACACAGATGCGGGGAGGAGCAGATGGTGCCCAGGACACAGTAGGAGTGGGGCGAGTCCGGCTCCCTCCCTGTGGGCACGTGGCGACTACTGTCTGCAGATGAAGATGTTCCTGACAAAGTACTGTGCTCCGACCCTCAACACTGCTGCCTCTTAAAATAGAGATCAAGCCAACAAACCACACTTCACCCAACACGTCCCCGTATTAAGTGCATGCATTTGAGGTGACCAGTTCTCTCCCCGCAGGCTGTGACCCACCCCGAGACATCTGTCAGAATGCCCACAGCGCTCAGGTCCTTAGACTCACAACCCAGCCTGGGAAGCCAGGCGAGAAACGCTGCCATGGCGCCGGGAAATACAGCCCCTCACGCCAGGCAAGCTGGTCGGAGTGGGGTCTGCTTTCACTTTATTTATTTCCAAACCTCAGTGAACCCTCAGAATGAATATGGCGCACCATACCTGTGAGTCTGTCAGACTGAACACATTCGGCTATTTTCTCGGCCTAGAAATGAATTTAAAAGCCGTTAGTTCTGACGGCCGAGGTTTGGGTAAGGGAATCCTCGCTGGGGCGCAGCCGGGGTCCGAGGGGCCCCCTCACCTACCTTGTTGTTGCCACTGCACACTCTGATAATGGACACATAGTGTCTAATTCTTCTGCAAGTAGAAAACAATGCGTTATTTCTCTCCGGGCTCTCTATTCTGGGGGATATGTAGCTAGTTTTTCATTGTGAAAAGAGCATCTCTCTTCCACAGCACACAAAGTGCTTTGAGAAAAGCCTTTCTATGGTTCATGGCCAAGGCCGCCAAAAAACAAGCAAGCGTCTACAAGCACCCTTTGGTGTTTCTGTAGAAACGAAATCAACTCTTCAGTAAAAAACGAAATTCTCTCAAGTCATAATGCAATAAAAAATACCTATGTTTTTAAAAATGTACTGCATGTTCAACCCAGAGCCCGTAATTCCTTAACACGTTTTCGTTCTCAGGACCCTTATATTGAGGCGCTTCTTCCAGTCCCAGGAGCAGTCTGCTCACATCCATTCAGGGAAATGGCCCGAGGCCACACGGGGCCCTGGTCAGCTGCCCCTCTAAGACAAAACCCTCGGGGCTTATCTCAGAAGCTGCTGACTCTCCTCATTTATTGTCCTTTTCAGTTTTTCAGTCTTTCCTCTTGATAATCAAATCACTATATACTTATCATGAAAAAATTTGGAAAGGACATAAAAAGGCAAAGAATCAGAACAGAGGGCCCACATAGATCCAGTTCCCCGGGGCAATCGCCAACTGGCAGCAAAGCCTGGTGACCAAGCACGTGAGCCGTGCAGTCAGCACAGACGTCTCGGCCCGGCTCTGCCAAGTGTCGGCAGCCGGACCTGGGGCCAGAAATCTCGCCTCCCAGCCTCAGTTTCCGCATCTGGAAAATGGAGATGGCCACAGCGCTGACATCACGGGGCTGTGGTTGGGGTGAAATGAAGTGATGTCTCCTAGGCACTGAGAGGGCGGGCGCCGTGAGCAGCAGCAGCTGCTAGAACCACTGCCACATCTCCCTGTTCCTTCTTCCTTCTTCCATTTTCACGACTGAGATCAAACCCTCCGTAGTATTCTACATTCTGACTTTTGCATTTATCATAAGCATTTTTCCTTGTAATTTACTTTTCTAAGATCGTTGTTTCTAATGGTTGCATATTTTCCTGTTGGTTGTCCTATAATTCATATTCATAATTTTCCGCTATTCAAATTACTTAAGAAAGATTCTGAGATAAACCATCAGAGATTTTTAGGCCCCTGGTATACACTGCTTTCCAATCTGTAGTCACATCTGTTTTATGTGTTCCTATAAATAGTAGTATTTAATATTTTGATCTAATTTGATAGGTTTACGCAGCAGTAACACACAGGCTATCAAATTAAATAAAAATTTTTTAAATGTGGGGAGTCCACCAGTCAGTGTTCTTATCACACAGCTTAATAAAGTGACATTCTGATTTAAATACATCAGTCTCCTGTGTATCCGTGCACTTAAGCAAGAGTGTCCAGAGTCTGGTGGCTCTGGGTCACCAGGTGGAGGGTCGGGCTGTGGCCACGGGGAGGCCACACTGGAAGGGCAGTCTTAGATGACACCTTTCTTTCAAATTTCTGCATGCAGTTCTTAATTTACTTAAGTGTTCAAAGCACATTTTACAATAAGCCAAACACGGTATGTTGACCGGAGTGCTTGTTTTTCCACTTACCCTCCCTGTCCAATGACAGGTATTATCTTCACATTTTGTTGTACATTATCTCCGTTTTTGGCATAGCAAATTCCTTGCCACTCCTATAAATGGAACGTAAGCATCATTACACTTTGTGTTCAAAACATAAACCCAAGAATATTTTCCACTCCAAGTTTTGATTCATTTACCATTGCTAAAGCAATTAGGATACAAATTACCCCAACCCCAAACACAATTTTCGGCAATCTGACATTCTTTCTCAAACTTCCAAGTCCATCTCCTTCTGAGCTGCCAAGAAAAGCTAGGTCTAAGTGGCCATATGTTTTCGGTGCCGTCAGCTGGCACAGAGGCCCTTGGCCTGAGTGAGGAGTGCTCCCTCGCTTCACCACACAGACTGCTCCTCTCCTAAGTCCTACCTGCGGCGGGAGGGGGCTGAAGGGAGTGTCTGCTAGCCCTGCATGTGGGCGAGGAAGAATCAGGACTAGGCAGAGAAGGCAACCTTCTGTGGCCACGCGTATGGCTGCTACCACCTGTGCGATGGGTTTTGGTCCCTCTGGGGTGGGATGATGAGTTAATAGCCAGGACCGCGCTAGGGTGAAACAGATAGGTGAGACCTCATAAGGGCTGCGATTGCATTAGTCATGCTCTCAGGTCAGACAAAATCAGGGGTTTTTCCAGAAGTGCAGTCTGGGAGAGCTACCGGTATGTGTGGGACCTGACCGCAACGAGAGAACGGAGGCTTGCAAGTGGCTCCCTTGCTCTCGGCGTGTGGAGAGAAATCTGGGAGGGAGCTAAGTTTGCCACCATGTAAAAGATTGTGGATTCCTACAGCAGTCACTAAGGATCCTTAAGCTACACAAATCCCTGAAACTCACTGTAGGACACGGAACTCGTAGGGTATTGCATAACCTCCTTGACCTCCGGAGTCCCTCGGGACCTAGAGCTGACCCAGGCAGGATGTGGACCACCATGGCAGCCTTGGTGGCTTAGTTCAAGTTTCCTGCCCAGACCCTAGTTCAAGGTCAATCGTGAAACCTTCTATGCTTGGGGCGTGGCGACCTACATGCAAACACCAATGGCAGAACCTCATCTTCAGATAAGAAAGTGGATCCAAGAGAAACCAAGACTCTCTGAGACTCTCTGACAGAGCGAAGGATGCTCCTGATCCTCTGTGGTGCGCTTCTGCAAACAACGGGCACCAACAAAGGACTGAATGAACAAAAGCCAGAGGGCCAGCTCCGAGCTCGCTTGCTGCAGACCAGAGGGCGGTGCGGCTGGAACTCAGTACGTTCTGAGGGGACGCACACCTGTGCCGGAAGCGGGCCAGGGCCAAACGGCGATCCCACGGCAGGGACGCGCAACCGGTCCTCCACACCCCCGTGCCCACCGCGGGAGGCTTCGGCAGACGGGCCGAAGAGTACAGGAGGGGCGCTGTGCTAGTGTTTGCAGAGCTCTGTGAATATACCACACGCCACTGAACTGTATATTTTAAATGGGTGAATCGCGTGGCATGTGAATTATCCCTCAACAGAGCTGTTAGATTACAAAGAAGAGAGAGGGAGAAGAACGAGAGACCAGTTCGGTCAATCAGCTCTTTAAAGAATTCACTCAGGCTTCTCTCCTTCGGTCTTTTCTGAACAGACCGCGTGGCTGCCAGGTCCCAAGCAGAGGCGCGAGAGGCCACTTCCAAAAGCTGAACAGTCCAGCGAACAGAGGAGAGCAATTTAGCCAAGACTCTGCTTGGCTAACGAAGGTGCCTGTAAGTTTTCCAGTCACCAATGGAAACAAAAAGTACTTGTCATAATCATATTTCTTATCCAAAATATATTTTAAAATATTGACTATCATAAATATGTAAGTTTTAGATCCTGAGAATAACGGAGTTTTGTCTGAGAAGGCTGTGAGCGAGATTCCATCTGGTAATGCACAGAAACCCTAAGCACGGTCCTGCCACAGGGCAAACATGCGGAAAATGGTGTGTTTCTGACACTGGCCACCCCGCACAGGCCTCTCTCCAGGCCGCGCTGTCCTCAGCACTGTACTAAGGCCCGCACCTCCCTCCCGCTCCGGGGCGAGCCCAGCACCAAGCTGGGCTCCTCTGCCAACTGAGACGGTCCCTTCTCGGCGCCCGTCATCTTAAGAAATAAACCACCGTCACCTGCCGTCCTACCCCGAGGGCTAGCACAGTGCTCATGCATGGCAAACAGTCGTGGACTCTTGGGCTTCTGTTTACTGAACGGAAAAGGTAGGCCGAGGTGAGACTGCAGAATCCCGGCAGCCGGCTCAGGGATCTGAGCTCTGCGCTGAGGGAGTAACATGGTCAGAACGACGATTTGGTACGACTAATCACTCAGTAGCGTAGACTGGACACACCGGAAGTGGAGGACGATCAAGCAGGAGACCTCACTGGATTCAGCCACCACAATCACAGTATGTGGAAAGAAGGCCCTGGACAAGGCTGGGCCCAGGCAGTGGACACGCGAAGGCAGGGGCTTAGCAGACGTCAAGACTTGGTGATGGATTTGACGGAGGAGACTGAAGGGTGGGGAGGAACCAAGACCGTGCCAGGAACTGAAGTCCAGGCGGCCGCGAGGGCGGTGCAGGAGCAGAGGAAGCAGGGGCTGGAGACGCTGGGTCTTTTGTGAACGTCACTGTTAGACAGGTCGATTCAACATGACGGCAGCATGTTGAACCAGACCTTGGAAAAGAGGCTGTGGCTAAAAGTGGGGAGGCGTGAGACATCTATACGGAGCTGGAAAGATGCCCCAGTGACAAAGGAGCGGTCTGAGGAACCTGGCCAAGGACAAAGAGCCCTAGTGAATGGGGAAGCGGATGGAAGGAGAGTCGGAGACGAGGGGAGTCGGTGGAGGAGGAAGGCTGACGTGTCATGGGGGCTCACGACGTGAAAGCTGTGAAAAGCTAAGGGGCTACGGCCATATGTCACTGTCACAGGCAGGCCTCTGAGCAGCCAACATTTATTCGGTGCCTACGAGACACAATTTCCGAGGGAAAAAGTCAAAATTTCTAAAAGAGCACTGTAAAGCCCAGGTATCTGAGAAGATGGGAGACGGGGTTCTAGAGCCCCAACAGAGAAGTCTTAGGGACAGAAAGGGAGGAGAGTCAGGAAATACACGTGCGGGACGCAGGGAAGTGTGGGCACAGGGGCTGAAAACCAAGGTACCCGATAGTATCGATTGTGCCCAAAAGAGGAGCCATTAGCTGAGAACAGAGGAGTCTGTGGACAACAGTGTTTGCAACATTCTCTGCTTGAACATCATCAGAATTTCTCCTCCACTCCCAAGAATATCCGACTGATTGGCAACCCTAGAATTGGACGCTCGAGAGCCGACGGCGCCCCACCATCTAACTGCCTCCTAACCCTCCGTTCTGGTTCCCAGCGCACGTCTGACCTCCCCCCGCTGACCATGGTACCGAGCCGCCCAGCGCCCCTGTTCTTCCAGGGAAACTGAATTAGAAAGGCCATATGTCATCTCACCTCGGAAAAGAGCCCAGCCAAGCAGCGGGTTACTGACGAAGGACAAATGGCTGCTTTTCCCCTCCCAAGAACTCTGAACATACAAAACAAATAACCAGGCTCCTTTCTGAAATAAAACACTACAGAGGTTGAAAATGCAATCTATTGTATTCTCTGCTCACAAAACTACAGGTTTTAGAGAAAAGGTCTCCCGCAGCTCGAACGTGAGGCCCTCTGTGCCTGGTGCCCAGCGGCAGGACTCGGTGGGGAGGGGCCGTTCGCCTGGCTCTGGACGGATCAGGACGGACCCCAGGGCCTACGGCCGATCCGCTCTGTGTCCCCTCTCCATCTCTACTTGCCCTCCTCAGTGACAGGGAGATGGACGCCTCGACGTAAGTGTCCGATCAAGGTGCATGAGGGCCACCGTCTCTGGCACACGCTCAGACGAGCCTCACAACAAAATCGCTGGCCAGCCGGGGGGCAGTATGGGCCCCACCGCCAGGAGGGGGACGGCCACAATAAAGCCCCCTCAAGGACAACAGGTCTCGGAGGACGGAGGATGGAGGATGGCTGCCTTGTTCCCGCCTTCTGAGGACGCCCCTCCCAGCAGAGGGAGGCAGGGAGGGAGCACCGGGCCCAACCCGTGCAGTGAGCCCGAGCACCCGCCGGCCTCTTCACCCACCTCCGCCTCCATCCTCTGTCCAGTGGGCCTTCTACTGTCCCTAGTCAGAACTCATCGCCTTTGACAGAACAGTGGACAGTGAAACAGGATTCGGGCAACGCCCAATTCTGTCATTTCCCTGACGGTGTGCCGCTGGGCCCTCGCAGGCGGCCTGCTCCTCCCTTGTTCTCACGTGGGCAATCTGGTGTGCAAAGAGACACGCACCCACCCACGCACGGTGTCTTCGGGGACCGCAAGCACGTGAGGGTCAAGCTCTGCGTGGCCCTCCTGCCCCTGTGGCAGACTGCTCTTCTGTGCAACGGGAGGGCACTGGCCACACGCCACAGTGGACAAGGCACTGCTTCCCCTGGGGCCTCCACAGTGGACAGGAAAGGAGGTCACCAAGTTCTCAAACATTTTAAATAATCAGATGAATAGTCCCTAACCAACTTCTAGAAGTCAAAATGAGCCCAGCAGGAAAGACTAAGAGTGACCCAAAACCAGCAGCCTTGCCCTGCTCATCGTATTTTAAAACCTAATGACACGAGGTGCTGTCTGAAGCCACAGCTGGGAGAGAAACACAGAGAAACACGCTTTCAGACTGAGCCCGCCTTTCTTTCGTCTGCCCCGCAGCACCATGATTACGTGATTCTCACAGTGCTGAGCAAGGGTTCCTTTTATCTGTCTGTTTTGCAACCTGGAATATGAGTTCTCGAAGGCAGGACTTCCTCTTTTGCTTTTCTTTCTGTACCAGAATCCAGCAGAGCACCTGCCGTACAGGAGGCATTTAAAAGTGCTGAACGAATAACGAGGCTCAATGAACCAGTGGGCTCAGATGTGTTCTGAGGAGGTGTCACCTCACTGGCGACCCTTTACCCAGAACCGCTGCCCACCCACACCCCCACTTAGATCGATTATTAGAAAGATCAACTTACTTATCACAAAGATGAAAACAATGGCTTTAAGTGTCAATTACAGTTAGTCTGCTTATTGGCTGATCACACTACATGCTTTCTTGGCCTCAGTTTCCTCATCTGCAAAACGGGAGTAACAGGGAAAGCACCACTATACTGCTGCGGCTGCTGGGGAGAGTAAGATGGAGGTTACCTGGCACGTGCAATGTCCAGTGAACGCTAAGTCTCCTTCCTTCCCTCTTCGTCACGTGAAAGCAAGAAAGGTACTGACCTCTTACTTACCTTGCCCATCCTGATGTATGAATTTATAGTATCGAGCAAATCGGCCTTTTTTTCATTTATAGGCACTTCGGCTAACTTCTTCCCTATTAATTCACCTGACTCATAGCCCATTGTTGTTTCAAATGCAGGATTTGCATACTGTGGGGAGACAAAAGAAAAAACATCAAGTGAATTAAAAGAAAATGTGAAAAGAGGACAAATAAGCTACCATCTTCCCCAAACAAAAGCTCAGGAGCCTGGAGCTCCCCGCGGCCGTTCTGAAGCCACAAGTGCACAACCCCTGAGGAACCTGGCGTCCACAGGAGCCTCTGCCCAGGGCCACCCAGCTGGGCTTTCTGCTGTGTCCTGAGGCTCCAGTGAGGGCAGCAGGCCCCTCGCACTGAAACACCAGCAGAGGAAAGAAGCCCTGAGGCAAATTGCCCACCCCACCAACACAAACACAAAAGGACCAGTTAGATTATGCTACAGTAGAACAGAGCACCAAACTGGGATCAGAAACACCCAGGCTCCACTCCCGCAAGTCCCTTAACCCCGCCGAGTCTCTTCACTGGGAAGAACACATTTATCTTGCCTTTCCTGTGTGATGCAAATGAATAATGTGTGTGGAAAGCAGGCTATGAGCTAGGAAGTGTTTGCAAATGTAAAGCTTTATGATTAAATTTCAAATAAGAATGGAAGACTAGAAGAAAATGTGTAAAAAAGCTGTGCATGCGCTGCTAATAATAATTAAAAAAATATTAATAAATAATATTAATAAAAACCAAAGATGACTGAACAAGTGATACTGCTTAAGGTCTGTCTTCCTTGCTAGGCATTGCAGTAAGCGCCTGGCGCACACTAACTCATTCGGTCCTCAGGACGGCCCTGAGAAATGTACCTTGTGGTTAGTATTGAAATTCCCGTCTGTAAGGTGAGAGAGCACACTCAGACGCATTACGTAACTTGCCCAAAGCCACTCAGCTAGGAAGGGGCTGAGGCCTGTCTGTGCCCTCAACCCCTGGCCCCTGTGCCTCTCAGGGCACCAACTCCTGAATGTTGACATCAACTCCTTACCCAGAACGTCACAAGTTAGATTAACGGGAGGGGCTGGGCTGCTCGGAACTAAGTCAAAGTGGAGCTATTCTCTCAGACAGAAGGCGCAACTCCCTCCTCTGCTGTTATCGAAAAGTACAGGCCACGGTGTCGTAAGTCACTGAAATGACCCGCTGATGATGAGCCATTTGTTTGGTAATTACTAGGTTATTTTTGAAGTTTCGAGTAGTTTCTAGTAAATTTCTAAAGGTGTAAACAATCTTCAGAAAGAGAGAGAAAGGTGAGACCTTGCAGACCTCAGGTCAGAACACCCTGCATATTCCACGTCTCCACCCACAACCCAGTCATAATCCTTCTGGATAAAAGTCTCTCCTCAACAAACAAAAAGCGAGAAATAATCTGTGCAAATGTGGTATTTCTACAGAATATTTTCTAACGTCTTAAGTAATTATTAGTACCTTTTCTTACCGATAAGGAACTTATTTTAAATTACATATTTTATAGATTTTGTTCTGATAATCCTCTACGGAAAAACTGGTCTCTTGAACTTCAAAAAGAAAAAAAAAAGTCATATTGGAGGGATTCGATCCCAAAAATGAGAACGAACAAAACCAGAAACCCAGAAGAACCTCTAAAATGACGAACCTGTATCACGTGGTCTTCGCTTGTGATTTCAACTGCTTCTTGGCTTTTCTCTAACGCAGCGAATATTGAGTTACAAGTCCTTTATGGGTAGGAGAAAAGGACTGATTAATGTAAATGCTACAAAATCTCATACGCTCTCGGGGCATTACATTAACTTATGTACATGCTTTTTGTCTGATTATAAAGGTAACTGATGCTACTTCAAAAAAAAATATGGGAAGAAACAGTAAACAGCATAGAGATAAACACTACTACTTGAGATCATGACCATGAGCAATTCGGTCCAGTCTGAGGACCAGTGGACCGGCATGGCACACATGCCAGGGTTCAAATCACAACCCTTCACTGGCTGTGAGACCCTGGGCAGGTGATGTGAGCCTCCCTTCTCCCCAGCTGGAATCCTCGGGAGGACTCCATTATAGAATAAAAGCCTGGCAGAAAGGAGGCAGTCAGGCATCTGCAGCTATTAGCTTAGATAAACTCTTGTCACAAAGGCGGGATCATCACGACCCAACTTTGTCCCCTGCTTTCTTCATTCAGCCTTGCATCATGGGCACTCTCCCATGTCCTTAGCATTCGAAAACACTTTTCAGTTACACAAGTAACAAAGGTTTATTGAAAAAAGTTAGAAAATATAGATAAAAATAAATGCGATACCTCAGCATACCAGCAGGACAGCTAGAACCAAAAAGACAGTTAACGCGTGTTGGTGAGGAATTCTCCTGCATGGCTGGTAGGAATGCAAAATGGTGCAGTCCCCTTGGAAAACCATCTAGCAGGTCCTCAAACTGTTAAACACGGTTACCATGCGACCCAGAAACTTTACTCCTAGGTATATACTCAAAGGAAATGAAAATGTATGTCCACTCCAAAACTTATAGCCCAAAGTGGAAACCACCCAAATGTCCATCGACTGGCAAACAAATGAATAAAATGTAGTATAGCCATATGATGGAATATTATGCAGACATAAAAAGAAATTTAGTCCCGATACACATGGATGAACTTTGAAAACATCATGCTAAGGCAAAGAAGCCACTCGCAAAGGACCACGTATTGTATGATTCTATTTATGTGAAATGATGAGAATGATGAAAATATTCTAAAATTGTGGCAACAGTTCCTCAATACTGTCATTACACTCAATGCCATTGAACTGTGCCCTTGAAACAAGTGAACTGTACAGAATGTGAAAGATATCCCTATAAAACCGTTTAAAAATATATGAAGTCAAATCGTTGGAAATTCCAATATTTAGACATATCGATTAGTGTTCCAGGAAGTTTCCTGTGTAGATATTTATGTAATATATATATTTATAAAAATAGAATCTTACTGTACAGTTGTATAATCTGCTTGTGTTACTGAACAATATACATCAATATCTTTCTATAGTGACAATTACAGTTCTTAATCATCACTTTTAATAACTATATAACATTCTGTTATAACATTGTACCATAATTTATTCAACGAATTCCCCACGACTGGACATTTAGGTTATTTCCAGTTTTTTTCTTCTACGTGTCTCAGAAGATGAAAAAACTTGTCCATAAAGTGCAGAGATGATATTTAAAAAATTAACAATCACAGTGCTTTTTCACATTATTCCTGGTATTACTAAACTGTCTCAACTAAATAAGACAAGTATCTTGGCCAATAAAAATCAGCTCTTATTTCTTGGCATATAAAAATCAAGAGCTGATATGTTAATTATGCCTCAATAAAGCTATTCTTTAAAAAAAAATAAGACGTTCCCACCTCTGATTATAAAAAGTTTAGAAGAGATAGATCTGTGAGAAGCCCTACCCGTTTTATCATTCTGTTATCATTTTTGCAGATCTGGTAAATAAAAAATGGTATATCGCTTTCATTTCTTTGATTACTGGTGAAGCTGGACATATTTCCACATTCACTGGCTATTTGTCATCTCCTATGAACTGCTCGATCTTGTCCTTTTTTATTTTTTTCTGCCGGGTGTCTCCACTCTCCACCTGCTTCATCAAAGCTCCTGACATATTTAGGATAGTCACTGGTCTGTCCTATATGTTACAAATATATGTTTCCTAGTTCAGTTGTCTAAATTTTTAACATTATTTACATTTTTTTAAACTGTAGAAAAACTTTAACATTTTTACGTTGTCTAATTTGATTCTCTTCCTTTATGGAATCTGGGTTTTATGTCAGGCTGAGTTTAAAAAGAATGCATCATCAGATTACATATGCTCCCTTATATTTTTAGTACCTATGTGGCCTTACTTTCTAACAATAAGTCTTTAACTCACTGGAGTTTATCTGGGGGTTGTGTGTGAGATTGAGCTATAACTTAATTTTCCTTCCAAATAGTTAACCAGTTGTCACAGTTCTATTCATTGAAGAGTCTGCCCTTTCTTGTGGTGATTTAAATTGACATATTAATCGTATGCTAAATTCTTAAATATACTTGTCTATTTCTAGACTTTACATTCTAGTTTACTGATCTAGCTGTAACACAAAGTTGCTTGTCATAGCTTTTTAGTGCATTTTAATATCTGGCAGAACAAGTCTTTCTCCCATTTCTCAAGCCCGCAGTACCCCCTTTCCTTCATATTTTCCCAGCTCCCTTTATAATGGACATCTCCCTTTGGCTGTCGGCCGGTACACAGAGAACGAAGCAGGGCATGTTGATGGATGAGGACAGAGGGATAAGCGGCAGTGGACAGACCACCGAGAGCCATGCAGGCCACATTTTAGAGTTTGGATCTTATTTCGAAGGCAGTGGAGGGGGCGGGCGGCGGGGGGCGGGTAGCTGCAGAACAGAAACACAAATGGAGTTACGGGTTACTGAGGTATGGAGAATGGACACAGAGGAGTCGAGAGGAGATGTAGGGACTGACAGTTTCACAGTCCAGGTACTAGAAGACAGCAGCCTAAAGAGGAAGATGAGTGGACACACTCCACAGACTCTAGGAGGCAAGACCAACAGGACTTGTGAGTGATCGGAGCCAGGGAGGCATGAAGAAGACACAGGGGTTCAGTCTAGGCTCTCAGGGTAGGTGATGCTCAGAGTTCACTAAACTAAGGCATTCAGGAAGACAAGGTCGGAAGTTAGTAAATTTAGGGATGGAGGGGGAACAACGGTTACAGTTTTGAAAACGTGGGTTACACCCTAAAGGACGACCTTTGCCGTTTGCTACTTGTAAGACCTTCGCTGTAAGCTGGTTAACTGACCCGGGCTCAGTTTCCGCATCCTGACTGGACAGAACCAGCTCTACCATCACCCCCTGCTCCACAGCTCCACTCCACTCCCAGGGCGGGGCGGCCTAATCCCCTGTGCCAGCGCTGCACCAGGCCAACGGGCCTGGAGTGAGGAACGAGGCAGGCCCAGGGACAAGCGTCCACCTCACGGTTCCGTGCAAACTCGGGCGACGAAGAGGAGCACTTCTGAAAGCCTCGGCGCCTTGAGCCATGCCTGCTCAGCACTCGCCTGTCACCTTCCACTGCACCTCAGCGCAACTGTGAGAACTGTCTTCCCTGCACGGGGAGCCCTGGGCCGGCCCTCGCTAGTCTAATACTCCAGGTTTGACTCCTCTCTCTGCCTTGGGCTTATGCAAACACAATAATTTCATCCTCTCTCTGACTCTAGGAAAGGAAATGTGAGAGAACAGAGACCACCCAAGGAAGAAGCCTAGGGTGACAGAGAGTGGCTGACTTCTTTTTTCTTCTGCCAGTCTCACATAATTTTACTAATTTTTCTACTTTTCTTGCTCAACAAGGAACTAGGTTTCCATTTATATCACTTAAAAAAAAAACAAACCTGTTTATTAAGACCAAATGATAAAGTGCTTATCGTAGAGAAAAAAATATGTCACCTACCAGAGATAACCAATGTTAATAGGTTGGGGGTGTGTGTGTGAAAAACAAATGTTTTTTTTCCTTAAGAAACAAAACAGATAATTCAGTATGTGACTTTTGTACCCTGCTCTCTCATTTCCTATTATTTTTGAACCCCATCTTCAAATTTGAATCTCCAGTTACAAACTTGACCATCTACCCGTTAGGCACCCAGGCAGACTCCAAAAGTCCACGTGAGGAGAGGAGCCACCAACCACCCCATCCCGTTTTAGCAGGAGGTCAGTTACCTCCAAAAGGTAGGCGTCCACGACCACTGCCCCGTGTGGGTGGGGGCTTTGCAGAGGTGGCAGAATTACCTGAGTTTCAGCTGCGATCGCACCTCTCCAAACTCCAGCTGGAGCAGCTCGTTGTAACAGGCCATGAGGCTGGGGTTCTCCACATACCTCTACAAACAGAAAGGGGTCTGTGGATAAACAACTGTGCACCTTTAAATTATCACATCCAGCAATAAAATAATTCTTTTCGACAGACTTTTCAATTTGGTAACTGAAATCGAAAAAAATACTTTTAACTTTAATGATGAATGAGAAAGAAGGGTGGATATTTATGGGTACCAAATTAGCTTTTTAAAAAATAGGGCTTAAGAATGCTTTTCTTTCAGGGCCTTAAGGTAAGAGGATTTGGTTGGCTGCATGTCACTCGCGGAGGCTAGAATCTGGAGAAAGACCAAATTTACCAACTAGAGTCCTGTTGACGTTAACTTTCAGAGCACATTCACTTATTCAAGAGCCATCAGTTGTTCTCTTTAAAGTTTTACAAGCTCACAGTAAGCAAAAACACGCCTGCATTTCTCTTTGCGCCTGGATTTCACAGATAACCCCTGCTCAGGTAACATTTTCCCACACTAACCTCTCACTACAGCTCAACTAAACCAAAAGGTTACCCTCCAGGGCAGAAGGGCACTCTCTGCCCACTCCCCGCCACGTGGGGCCAGACGAGGCCATGATATTGATTTTATCGCCGCCTCCTCCAGCAGGCCGTGAAGACGCCTAGGGCTGGCTAAGACAGTCTAGAACTTAAATACTGAGCTATTATTAAAATTTCTCTTTTGGTATGTACCTTCTATCAGAAGATATGCCGAATATATTTCAGTCTATGCTTTTTCATTTAGGCCTAATATTTATACTTAGATAGATAAAAACATTTTATTTACCTGTCACGTTATATAATTATATATATAACACATATACACCTGTGTATGTACGTACATAGAGAAAAAAGGCGATCGCATGCATGTGGCAGGTTCATGCTCACCATCTGTCCTCACCACTTCGTCCTCCCTCATCTTAAAGTTCCTGCTGTAGCCCACTTGTTACATGGCTGGAGTCCTCTCTCAGTTATTCTCCTCAGACCAGCCTCCGAGGGAAAGAGATCTCTGAATTTTACATATATCCCCAAAGGAAGCTCTTTTGCACTGGCAGGCGAACGATAGCCTGGCTGGGGTAGGGTTCCCAGGTCACGGTGCTTTTCTCGCTGCCACCTCTAGAACTGTTCTGGCTGTTCTGCGCAGCGACTGTGCATCTATATTTACCCCCGTCTTTGCCATTTCCTTGCTCGCCATTCCTTCTTGCATTTCAGGCCTTCCACCTGGGATTCCCCTTCTCTGTCTGAGGTGCATCGCTCAGAAAGTCCTTTGAGGATCTGTCAGTTACAAACTCTCTCAGTTTTCCTATTTCCAGAAGTCTTTATTTCATCCTCATTTCTGAAAGATATTTATGCTGGCATAACATTCTAGGTTGGCGGTTATTTTATCACATTGAAAATATTATTCCACTGTTTTCTATTTTCTGTTCATCGCTGCGGAGAAGCTAGCTTTTAATCTGTCACTCTTTTGAAGGTAATCTTTTTCTCTGGCTGATGTGAGGATCCTCTCTCTGTTTTTCTTTTGCTATGATGTGTTATGTTTTCATTGAATCTACTTTGAATTTGTTGGGATTTTTGAGTCTGTGGACTAGTCTTTCATCAGTTCTGGAAATTGCTCTTCAAATATCACCTCTGCCAGTTCCCTCCCCTGTCCTTCTGGAACTCCAGTTAGACATATGCTAAGCCTCCACACGCTAGCTCCACATTTCTTAGCTTCTCTAAGCTATTTTCTAGCATCGTATCCCTGTGCTACATACTGGATAGTTTCTTTTGACCTATTAAGTTTTAAAACTTTTGTTTATTATGAGTTTATTTCTCAAGGTTCAATTATGTTCTGCTTAAAATCTGCTGTCCCTTTTTATCACTTCCTATTCCTTGCAGATATTTCCAAGCTTGTCTTTTATTTCTTTCTGTATAACAAGCATAACCGCTTTAAATGCACGTCTGATGACTGTAGTACGAAGAGCAGGAGGGTCTGCTTCTGCCGTCTCCCCACTAGCCCTCACTTGTGACGCCTTGTTTCCCATGGACCGGTTAGCTGTGACTGAGTGTTCCCTGCTGCCCAGGGACAATTATTCGTGTTGATTCTCTGAGGCTGGAGATAAAAGGTCTTCCCCTGGAGAGGACCTGTACTGGCTCCCCTGGGTACCTGGGAGCCCTATCACCCAGAACCCTTGAAACTAAATTCACGGCTTGAGGTTTCTTAACCACCTCACTGATAAGAATTGGAACTACGAATCTCCCCAAGGGCCAGCCATACATAGGTTCCCTCCATCATGATTCCCAAGGCTCACTGGCGACCAGCTGACCAAAGCCTTCAGCCTTTTGGCTCAGGAGACACCAAGGGACTGGAGCTGGGGCTGAAGAGAAAGGAGCCATGTTTGGGTTATCTTATTTCCAGAATCCTTGAGCTGGTTTTAAGGTTGTAGGTATACAAGGAGGCATTATAACAACACATTCTGTCATATAACTTTTAATGAGTGTGCCCTTAAAGGAGATTGTATTATGTTTGGATGACTTTAGCAGGTTTTGAGAGACTAAGAAAGCGAGGTGTTGTAGATTATTAGATTACCAGATTATGAAGTTAAACCAAAATGTAATAACACGGCGCAAGAACAAATTTTTTCCTTCAAATTAATTCAGAACCTTTGCTGGTTCTGCACTGAAATAAAATTCTTTCTCATGCTGAATTATACGTGTATAACAAAGAAATGGTACATACTCTTGTGAAGCCAGCAGCAATGAGGGGCATTACAGATGACTCTTCTCTATCCGGCCTTCAAACAAACATAGTAAATGGTTAGAGTTTTTATTGATTATATCTCACCTCTTTATTCCCTGATTTACGTTAATACTATGACTGTCCTATAATGAGTTCTTTTCATTGAATTAGGGTAATATACAAATCAAAGCATAAAGTTAAAAACAGTTTCTATTTAGTTTCATATGTAGCTTTTTGGCAGCATATATTAATACCTGAAATACAGAGGTTAAACTAACAGCCAGAATACAGGAGTAGCCATACTATCTATTTGACACGTAAACATTTTAATTTAAGCTAAATTCTTTCCTATTTTCTTCTATTGCCAGTTTATTTAAAAAAAAAATTCTAGTGGGAATGTAACACAGGTAAAGAGGATCAATACTATGGTGATAGAGGGAAACGAGTTTGGTAGTGAGCATGACACAGATGTCAAATCATAATGTTGCACACCCCAAACTTATACAATGCTATAAACCAATGTTACTTCAATAAAAACAAATAAGTAATTCTTAAAAATTCCTTTTCCCTCCAAAGCTCAGAAAAATAGTTTAAAAGAGAAACATTTCTTCTATCTATAACTATATATAAGCTAAATAACATTTGCTTGACTATTGCCCTTCTCGCATTATTTTATCCCTTCCTTACTTTCAATTTAAGGATAAAATATAAGATTTCCTCCATTTATGTGCAATTCAGATCTTCGTAGGTATTTGGGGTTAAAAGGCCCTAGGAAGATACCCCTGGAAAACATTCATGTTTTCCGGAATGGAATGCTCTAGTGGTTTGCCTGTTTCTAAATGAAAGACAGTCCAAAATCGCAAGCCCAGACGTGAGAGTACAAAGTCCTGCCATGAAGTCACCTGGCGAGGCAAAAGAAAATAAGAATAAAGACAACAAGGCCAGACTAAAAAAGGCTGTGTCGTCACAGCCCATGACTCTGTTAAGAGCAAGCATCACATTGACATCTGAATTTCTCAAAAAAAAAAACAAAAAAAACAAAAAAAAGAAAAACAAAACAAAACAAAAAAAAGCTTACCTGCGTACTACACCAATAATAACTGTGTTTTCTGAAAATTTTGATGATCGAATAGACCTATTAAAAAAAACGAATTTTAAAATAAATTAAAAACAATTCTTTAAAAAATACATTCACTTAGGTAATTTTGCTAGAGCAATGAAAGTTGGCGGGGGGCGGCAGAATGGAGAGCAAAAGGTCCTTCATGCTCTGGATTCACCTTCTCGGCTGCTTGAACTTTCTCTCTTTTGGGGACAAACTCCTCATCAGTGGACCGTGGCGACCCTATCAGTACGCAGGGCGACTAACCGCTGACTAAGGTGATGCGCCTTCCGCTTGTTCTGGTCTTTGTTAGCCTCGTTGTTTCAGGGGGACAATTCTTCCTCCCTTGGGCTTAACATGAGATCAGTCGCTTGTCTCTCCCGACCAAAGGGGATGCACGCCTGTGTGTACTGGGACAATGATGGCCTTGATGCCAGGGGGAGGTAGAACCCAAGGTCACCTCTCCACTGTATTCTAAGCAGTACTAGCAAAGAAGAGTCCCTAGGTAGAAGGTAGGCAAAAAGGAACAATCAAAATTCAAAACTAGAAAAGTGCAAGGTATTTCAGTCCAAAAGAAGGGAATCAACACCTGACAGAGAGAATCAGGGCTCCCCAGACAGGGAGTTCAACTCTCCGGAGAAGCAGCTCCCAGGGGAGCCTGGGGAACGGAAACCCCGTTAAGAGAAGAGAGAGGGCAGAAGTGACCGTGACATAGAGGAGCAGGAGAAGGAAAAGGAACGCTGCACTGGGGATTGCAACGGCTCTGAAATCATTTCAGGCTGCAGGGAAGAAGGCGGGACTCTCGGGAGGAGACTAGGCCACAGGACGGGGAGGAGCTCAGCCCCTGGACCGAAGGGATGACGACTCCCTGGGAGGGGACTCCAGGAGGGGAATAGAGGGGACCACGCCCGGACCACCCAGCCAAGTCAGAGGTGTGCTAGCTGCTGGACAACATGTCCAGGATGGGACAGAGGAGAGGAGACACCTACTGCCTTGCTTCAGTTCTGTTAGTTCCAGAATGGGAATCACTTCTGAACCACAGGACACAGAAAACAATTCGAGTGGCTATTTCTCAATTCCCCCAAAGATGGTCAACAACACAGCCAAGAGAGAAATTCATCATATACAGGGGAGGCTCGGCTTTGGCAAACTTTTCCTGTCAAGGACCATACAGTACACAGTTGAGGCTGCTCAGGCCCGACAGACTCCGTCGCCACGACTCCGACCTGCCACTGCAGCGCGCACACACCTGAACGGGTGAGGCCGTGTTCCCCTCTGCCCGCCTCGCCTGAGGATGCTGGGCCTTGATTTTCCCAGGGAACTCGGGCTGAGAAAGGCCTAGAGTCTAGAGATAGCTGCACACTAGGTCTGGGCCGGGGAAGCCGCTCTAGGGACCGAGAAGCCGCTCTAGGGACCAGGCAGTCTCTCTCGTGGGTCCCGGGGCTCACGCCCCACCCGCGACATTTCTGCTTTCCCCAGCGTCCGCTCCACTCCTCCAGTGTCCATCGGCCTCTGCTCTCCAGAGGACGCCAACCTAAAGGGCACTGTGTGGAAGAGCCTTCCCACAGGTCGCCATGCGGCTCACCAACCGGGTGCCAATCCCCGGCCCCACCATGTCTCCCTGACTGGAAAAGGGGCCATGGGAAGGGATGTTTCAGTTTTGGTGGGTGACTGGCATGGCAGGCACTCACACAGACAAGGCCAGTTCACTTTTCAAACCTGCTGGCTAATAATTAGCCGAACACTAATCTTAAAAAGGGAAAGAGGGACACGGACTCAGAAGTGGTATTTCCATGAACTCTTCGGGCATTGTACTTGTTCTTGTGCTTATATTTCAATCACACCACAAAGATTTAGAGAGAGAAAAGGCAAATTTAAGTATGCAGCCAGGCATCTCAAACCAGCTCCCATTAGGAAAAAAACAGAGGTCTGAGCGGTGTGACATCAAGTAGGCGAGCATGCAGGTGAGCTCAGTAAGCAGCTCCGGGTGATCTACTCAGGGTACGGAATGAGGGCCCTGGGCTAAGGACAGAGTGGCAGGGAAGACCACGCTTCCCTGGAGACGAGTCGACCCCGCACAGGAGGTCTGGCACTGTGGGAAAACTTGACTTTTTCTGGTCCATAAGAAGGAAGAACTGGCCAAGAAATAGTAACGGCAAAAACCTGGGCTGAAGAATGACGCCCTTTCCTTTAGAATTCATAAAAACTAAGAAAGAAATGACTTGGCATCATCAAAGTGTACACCAGGCACTACAAACAAGGCACATTCGCCTAATATTAGAAAACAATTTTAGAACATTTGGAAAATCATAATAACTTGTTGCAGTAATATGCAGGTGACAGTTGTGGTTAATTACATATTAGGTTTCACCTAAACCCTTAATGATTCTCATTCATATTTTCATACCGTTTTAAGCAAAGGAAAGCAAAACAAAAGAGATAAAGAGCAGACCTAGAAATAATGATGTTCTAATCTAATGTCTTGTTAACTTTACATGCATGGAAGGCAACTTAAAGGCAACAGTGAATTTAACTTAACGTACTTCTGGGCTGCCTTACTGTCACAAATGCCAGTGCGACCATTTAGGCCCGAGTCTCAGGCTTACCTGCACAGCGCCTCTGCATCCAGCTGTCGGGGGTTTCTGTGGTCGATGATGATGATGTCATGATGTTTGGCCAGGAAACAGGCAAGGACAGCCTGAGCCTCCTTAGTAACTGTACACTTAAACCCTGCCTTTTCGCATGCCCTACAGAATCCGTTACACTGGTTATCTTCTTTGGTAAACACTAAAAGTACCTGGATCAAAAAAGCGTAAACATTTTTTTTTGAAAAAAGTTGTTAGAATTTCATTTCTTAACAAGCTACAGAAAACTCCCCAGTGTTCCAAGGCAAGTACACAGACGTGGACATAATCTGTTGATCTAAATCCTCCCCCTACGCATAACTGGGGGACATTATCACTTTTGCTCTCGGAAATCAGTGCTATTCTGTCTGTCCTTAGTCTGGAAGTCCAAGTGCACAGATCACAAACTTCTTTTGCCAATAAATCCACTGGGAGACTCAACAAAGTCTTGATCAAGCACTTTATCTTGAAACTAAATTAAAGCACACGAATATTTATTTTGGTTAACAGTAAGTTAATTAGGTAAGTCCTTAGATGGCAAATGCTAATATCTCAAACTCAAAGGATAATGTATTTAAGTGTTTTGACTCAAGATTTTATGTAATTCCTCCATGTTAAAAAATTTACTTTGATTATAAGAGAGGTGATTTAAAGTAGAGCAAAATGTTACCCTTCAAAACTTGTCAGTTAAGGGACACAGGACAGTACCAGGTAGAAGAGGCAGCATTTATGCCTCTGCCCAGGATGATGCTGGCTGTCCCTGTGCTTGGCCCAGATCAGGTGACATCTGGATCTGCTGCTTCTCACCTACTCAGCCAGGCTCCCCAGCCAGACCCAGTTCAGGAGCGCACTGCTCTGCTCCCTCTGGACCTAGGCCTACGCATGGGGGCCACAGGTACAGGAGAGGTGGGGCGATCCATGAGAAAGAGGCTATACAGCCACCAGAAGCCCTGTCCCTAAACGCTTAGTTCCCTTAAGTTTTCCCACGTGCACAAATACCACAAATACAAAGAACTGCCATCCCTTTCCACATTTAAAAAAAAATGTTCATAGCGGACGTGTGTTTGTGTGCAGGAAACATGAAACAAGTTTGGAGCTAAATTTCAATTGGTTATTTTCTCTAACATTTTGGATTAAACAATTTATATATATTTTCTCTCTGACAGAGCTGATTCAGAAACATAAGGAAGAACATGCTTTTACTTTTTTATACCGGAAAAATTTAAACCTACAGAAAAGTTGTAATGACGATGAATGCTTGAATGCCCTTCTAGTTTCATCGATTGTTAACATTTGGCCACCTCTGCTCTCCCTGCCCGCCCCCCCACCCCCCCCCCTCCACCCTCGAGACGCACACGCAGCTCTCTCTCTCTCCTTTACTGCTAAACTTTAAAGTAGGTTGCAGATATTACTTCATCTCTATATACCTTAACGTGCATTTCTAAGAAAAGTACATTCTCTTATATAATTATAATATAAATATAGTACAAATTATCTAAAACGGTATTTTCAATGTACAACTTTAGGCTTTCTCCCTCCCTCTCTTTAAAGAAAATCGACATATGGAAATTACAGCATGGTTTATTATTACCTGGAGTTGATCCGGATGGAATTTCATGGGGCCAAATTGCACATCAGCTACTGCTACCTATAAGAAAAAGATTCCCTTTAACTAAGTATATTTTAAAGCTTGCTTAAAATTTTCTCTAATCAGAACCATCGATGAAACTGAAATTTCTATTCCAGAGAAAAATTTCATGACTTAAATGGTTATTAGACAGAGGAGCCCCAGGGATCTCCTTATAACCCTGGAAAAGATGGGGAGCAGGGAGGTGGAAACGAAATGAGTGGGATCTCGGGTCTTCTTTTCCTACCTCTGTGTGACTTTAAGTGAATTACTCAACCTCCCTCAGCCTCAATTTCTCATTTGTTCCAAAGATTAAATGAGATTACAATGCACAGAGTTCCAGAAGATGAGATGCTAAATAAACACTGGTTCTTTCCATGCCTACTTCATCTTTCCCTTGACAAACAACGAAAGCTTACACTTGGAATGGCACATAAATATGAAATCCTGCAGTCAGAACCGTGGCACCTGGAAGCCAAAGAAATAGTTGGCACTTCCATTTTACAGAAGAGCATAGTGCTATATCAATAAATGCTATTTGAGAGCTTTACACTAAAAGGCACAAAGATAAATACCATGTTATAACCAGACCCCACTAAGCAGTAATCATCATAGCGCTAGAGGAGAGGAGGGCTGGGCGTACACCAGGCACTGTGCTCGGGGCTGAACACAGGGCCCCTCGCCACATCTTCACAGCAACATGGTGAGAGTTCACGGCTGGAAAAGTGAGTTCCCGAGGACCTTGTTTAAGGCCGCAGAGCCAGTCCTGGGCAGCTGGCATTCCGCTGACCAGTCTGTTCAGTTCTATAGTCTGGGCTGCAAACACAGGGCCACGGGAAGGTGTGGGCATGTGCGTGCTGCACCAAGGAGCCTGAGAGAAGGAGAAATCCAGCCCCCAGCGATGAAGCCTGGTACTGGGTCACGACCCAGAGGGAGACACATCTTGCATTTCCCCAGAAACAGCGTAAGTGTTGAAGGCATCCCTCCCCTCCCCTGCCAGGGGCCCCCGAGTGATGGGATGACCGCATACGTGCAACACGGCAGCAGGAGAACTGGATCTGTGAGCCTTCTCACAGGACACTGCTCGACTGCTGCCCACTTCCAACCTCTCCCTCAGGGAGGGCCCATCCCACAGTAAACATGGAACAAAACTTGCTCTGATGCGAGAAGTCCTCGTATGCTTCTAAGCTGATGTCTATTAACTGTGGGACACTGGCTGTTTCTGATTCGCTTTGTAGCAGTTTCGTCTCTCAGGAGGCGTGAGAGAAAAGAGGGGTCGCTCCTATTCCAGACCTCAGGCTGAGGAGGAGGACTCTGCCGCAGGGTGGGAGGGGGAGAACAGACTCCAGGGCACCCCGTTGGCCCCCCAGTGGTGTAGCTACATGCCAGCCTCATACCGAGAGGCACGGCCGGATGCCAAAGCCAGAATCTCTGAGAGAAGATAATGCACGAGGGCCGACAGAGTCTTAAAGGGGAGATCTGGTCCATACAATCATACTCCCACGGAGCACGGAGAAGGATGGCAAGAGGCACTGAGAGGGACTGCTCTCGGTGATGAGTTTTTTGTTGGTTTTCACAAAGTTTAAATCAAGGAATGAATGAAAGAACAAGGAATGATACAGGCCTACGCTTGGAGAATACAGTGGCCCTACCAGGAAAAAGTAAGAGAAGGAAAATTTGTTAATTTCCTGCAGCATGGGGTACAGGAGGGCCACTGCTCCTCCACAGGATAATGAAGTGGGCGGACGGCCCGTGGGTCCTCTACACAAGCTGGGGTCTGTGGCCTCTGACAAAGGAGACTCATGAAATTTGTTATGAAGGGTCAAGCAGATAAAAAATAAGGTCTGAAAAGAGAGAAAGAAAATATTTATGAATAGCGTAAAAACAAATGATATACTAGGTCACAAAGAAAAAAACATTCCTAACAGTAAAATGCGTACAGGTTTTATTCTTCGACCACATGCAATCAAAGCAAAAATTAAAAACATACATTTAAAGAAAACCAAGAAAAATACTCCTTCCATTGAAATTTTAAAAATATTAACTCACATAATTGTTGTATGAAAGAGAAATGCAAACTATACCTATAGGCCACTTGAAAAATGGTAAAAATGAGAATATTATGTAATAAAGACTTACAGGACACTGCTAAATTTTACTCGGAGGCAAAATTCAGTCTTAAATCTTTTTGTCATGAAATAAGAATTAAGCAAATAAGCTTTCAAGTCACTCACTAAGTCTGAGGAAGTCAACAGCACACACTTAAGAAAACCAGGAAGAGTAAAATAAGGTTAAAGGCAATAATTAATAAAATTTTTAAATGTTAAAGACAAGTGTGATTTTTAAAAACACAGATGTGCGTGTGCACATAGGTTGATCGGAAGCTGAGGGACAAGATAAAACTGTGGCTGGCTCAGGGCCAGCGCCTCGCCCCTCCTGGGAAAACAACCGCGGACACAGTCTATCCCAAAAGGGCGAAATAACTTTAACAGACGAAAGAAGTATAACTTCACATCTCAACTTATAAAAACAACTCACCACTACACTAATTTTAAGAAACAAAAGAAGCTATAGCTTAATTTTTTTTAAGGATTATGAATTCTGCCTTCATATAATTTTAGCGATACCATTTTAAAACATTTCTGTTTAGGCAATTCTATTTCACCACTGAACACTTTATTTACTTAACGAGATTGCATTTTAACCTTTACATCCTGTCTACGGGGTATATCCGGCTCTCAGGACCTCTGTCCAGCAGTGTCCCAGCAGAGCCCGACAACTATTTACCATGCCCCCCCCAAAATAACCACCGCCGGGAAATGTGATGACATTGCTCAGTGGGCGGACATCAGCATTGGGCCCTCAAAGAGTAAACAAGTTCCCAGAGGCCCCTGCTCCGGGTAGGGGATCAGAAATCCTGGAATGCTTGTATCTGTTCTTTCTTCGTGTGTGAAAATCAGAATCAAACTGATCTAATGCTTTGAGTCACAAGCCTCTTAATATTTTTTTCACATTAACATTTAGAAGGGAATAGTTATTTCCAAATGCGTTTTAATAACACAGCTTTGATTTAATCTTTCAGCTTCAAAAGCAGCTGATATTTTTAGGTAATATAGAATCACAGCATGCTCATGGATTGCTATGGGTAATTAAGCAAATTTTTGAGTTTAGCCTTTTGGATTTTTAAACATTTATGTTTTTATTAAGATTCACTGTTTTTAAAGGATTGTAAAATTAGGATATCAGATGAGGATGATGTCTATTTGTATGGTAATATTTTTAAATAATATGTTTATAAATATGGCTGCAGGAACATATAGCAAATTATTATTAGAAGCTTTGATGAACCACATATCAAGTTTCCTTTGTTTGCCTAACTGACCCAACATCATTTACATGTGACTCTGGAGGCGAAGTTACCAGGTTATGAATCTTGATCACGGGTGGCGGTGGGAGAAGAGATATAACTCCAACCTGCCTAAAATTTCTACTCCCCTGACTCTCCCTATCTCCTGCCTGCTTTGATTTTTCCTCCATAGCTCTCAGTCACCATTTGCGACACTACTTACTTTATTATTTATCTTTATTGTCTGTCTCTCTCACCAGGGATTTAACTGCTTTATGCACTACTATATTTCCAATACCCAAAACAGTGCCTGGCACATGGCAGGCATTCAAAAAAATATTTCTGAATGAATGTTTACTCAACAGCTAATCTCCGTGAACCAATCATTTACCTCGAAATCATACTCATACCAGCAATCCATATACATTATATTATACAGCACTTGCAGTTTTCAGGGTATTTTCATATATACTTTATTTCATAAAGGAACATAAAGGAAGGAATCTTATGAGAAGCTTAAGCATTCGGAACCATAAAATAATGTGATCTCTCTCTTTCCTACATCTTTTTATTAGAAACAGAAAGTTATACTGGGATCGATTTACATTAATTGAGTATAAACCTATATAGAAAAGAATTATAGTAAAAACATAAACCAGATTTTGTCCTGAACCACACTGTCCCACCCAGGCTTTCCCTGTACAGCCAGTGGCCATCGTGTGTGTGTGTGTGTGTGTGTGTGTGTGTCTTTCTCTCTCTGGGTAAAGAGTGGTCACTTGATCAAAGGGACACAGCCTAGACAAGAGTCAGAAGACACCAGTTCTTAGGTGGGAAGAGTCAAAAGCAGTCTGGATATGTGCAGACCACCTAATACTATGTTATAAGCCAAGCACGGAGCCAGGGGCTGGGAATGCAAAGAACCAGTGCCAAACCCTGGCCGGAAAATGTGGAGCATTTTTAACAGAGGAGGAGGGTGCCTAGGATGTGATAAATACTTTGCTTCCAATCATCTTCAAATACAATTTGGCCCTGACTCTACGAGTAAGGTGAGCTCATTAACTCCATTCTGTTGAAGAAGAAACTGCAGCTCAGAGCAGCACGTTTAACAGCTGGTAGGTGGCAATGGTGGGGACCGGACCAAATTCACAGACATTTAATTCCCATGGTCTTTTCATGCGCCATTGAGAAAGGCCGAAAATCACCTGCCCCTTCCCTGTATCTAGCTGAAATAAGCCCAAGAAGCAGGAAAGCAGCACTCGCTCATTCAATAGATCTTTGCTGAGCACCCACTACGTGTGAAATGGTTTCCTAGGCACTGGACACATGACAGAGAACAAGAAAGATAACGTCTCTACTTAACAGGGAGAAACAAGAATCGGAGTCGAGGAAGGCCCCTCTGAGGCGGCAATATGGAAGGCGACATCTAAATGAGAGAAGGAGCCGGCCATGAAGGAAGTGGAGGAAGGCGCATCAGGCAGAGGGAATGGGATCTGCGGTGGGGACAGGGGCGCGCTGCAGGAAAGGGGGCGCAGAGTTAGGCAGGAGCTGTAAGATGCAGAGCTCTCCAAGCCAAGTCAAGAAACTTGGGTTTCATGAAAAGCCACTAAAGAGTTTTATACAAGGAAGTGATTCTAACCTGATTTTAATATTTTAAAAAGATCCCTTTGGCTACCTGTGGAGAATGGACAGTGGGAAGATGACAATAGAGGCAAGGAGGCCAGTAAGGGAGCCTCCACAGTATTCCAAGTGACAGAGGGTGGCAGCTTGGCCCAGCAGTTTCCATGGAGATGAGCAGATGGGTTGGGGGCGTGTCTTGGAGGCAGAGTGATCAGAACTTGCTGACGGGCGGGACACCATCGAATCCCACGGACTCCGAGACCAGAGCTCCGATGCGTGATGAGCAGTTCTGCATCAGCGTTGCGTGGGAACTCGGGGCTCTGCGAGGCATCCTGGTAGCAGCTGGGGCGAGCCTGTTTGGTCCTTTCCAGATCCACCCACAAGATGGCACCATGATCTCCCGTGAGGCGAAGCTTCTAAGCGCTTTCCCTGGTCCTTCCCCGAGAGCAAGCGAAGTAGTCCGTCCATATACCCACCTCCACCGCACTAGTCTTTTTCTCCCCTCACCTGTTCCTAATTTCCCCTTCAGTCGATTTAAACAGCAAATATTTACAAGGAGCCTTTTATATGTTACCCTAACCTGAACATCAAAATCGAGTCACACACTAGGGTAAAACCGTTCAGGTTCTTTTCCCCCAAACCCACAGTGTTGGGCAACGTGGTGTTGGGATTAAATGAGCTATCGAAAGAGCAATTTTAGGTTCATGATGAAATTGAGAGGGAGATACAGAGATTTCCGTTATACCCCTACCTCACACACACAGCCGCCCCCCACCGACATCACTCACCAGAATGGTATATTTTTTACCAAAGATGACCCGACACTGACACATCATAACCACCCCAAATCCATGTGTTATTTTACAATTCACTCTTCGGGTATACTCTCTATGGGTTTAGACAAAAGTACAAGGAAATATATCCATCATTAAAATATCATGAAGAGTATTTTCAATGCCCCCAAAATCCTTTGTGCTCTGCCTGTGTACCTCCCGCCGACCCCCACACCCCTGGCAGCCACTGATCCTTTTACTGTCTCCAGAGTTTGGCCTTTTCCAGAATGTCAATACAGTGGGAATCACAGTTTGTAGACTTTTCAGATGGTCTTCTTTTACTTAGTGATATGCATTTAAGGTCCCTCCATATTGACAGCTCATTTCTCCTTAGTGCTGAATAATATTCCATTGTCCAGATAGACCAAGTTTATTTATCCATTCACCTACTGAAGGACATCTTGGAGGCTTCCGAGTTTTAGCAATTATGAATAAAAGTGCTATAAACATCTTTGTGCAGGTTTTTGTGTGGATATAAGTTTTCAACTTCTTAGGGTAAACACCAAGGAAAGCAACTGCTAGATCACATGATAAGAAAATGTAAGAAACTGCCAAACTGTCTTCCAGAGTGCCTGTGCCATCTGCATTTCCCCAGCACCGAGTGAGAGAGTTCCTGTTAACTTCACATCCTCGCCAGCATTTGGGGTCATCGGTGTTCCAGGTTTTGGCCATCCGAATCGGTGCGAGATGGTATCTCATTGCTGCTTTAAGGTGCATTTCCCTGACGACGTATGGTGTGGAGCGTCTTCTCATATACTTATTTGCCATCTGTATATCTTCTTTGTGAGATGTCTATTAAGGTCTTTGGTTCACTTTTAATCAGGTTGTTTTCTTATTGTTGAGTTTTAAGAGTTCTTTGTACATTTTAGCTGAGTCGTTTTTCAGATGTGTCTTTTATAATATTTTCTCCCAGTCTGTGACTTGTCTTCTAATTCTCTTGATATAGTCTTTAATGGAGCATGAGTTTTTAATTTTAATGAAGTCCAGCTTATCAATCATTTCTTTCACGGATCGCACCTTTAGTGTTATATCTAAAAACATATCACTCTACATCTAAAAACACGTCACTATACCCAAGGTCATCTAGATTTCCTCCTATGTTATCTTCTAGGATTTTCATAGTTTTGTATTTTACTTTTAGGCCTATGATCCATCTTGAGTTAACTTTTGTGAAGGATGGAAGGTCAGTATGTAAAGTGATTATTTTGCATGTGGATGCCCAGTTATCCCAAGACCATTTGTTGAAGGGACTGCCTTTGTTCCATTATACTGCCTTTGCTCTTTTGTCAAAGATCAGGTGGCCGTATTAATGGAAGTCTATTTTTGGGTTCTCTATTCAGTTCCATTGATCTATTTGACTATTCTTCTGCCAATTTACAGTCTTGATTGCTGTAACTTTATAGTAAGTCTTGAAGTCAAGTACTGTCAGTCACCCACCTTTGTTCTCCTTTAATATTGTGTCGGCTATTCTGGGTCAGATTGTCAGTACCCACAAAGTAACTTGCAGGGTTTTGATTGGGCTTGCACTGAGTCTATCTATCAAATTGGGAAGAACTGACATCTTGACAACATTGAGTTCTCCTATCTACAAACATGGAATATCTCTCTGTTTATTTAGTTCTCCTTTGATTTTGCTCACCAGAGCTTTGTAGTTTTCTTCATACAGACCTTGTACATATTTTGCTAAGATTTATACCTAAATATTTTGTTCATTTTTGAGGGTGCTAATGTAAATGGTATTGTGTTTTCAATTTCAAATTCCACTTGTTCATTGTTAGAATGTATGGAAAGTAATTGAATTTTGTATATTAGCCTTGTATCCCGCAGTCTTGCTATAATCACTTATTAGTTCCAGAAGTTCTGCCGATTGTGTCAAATTTTCAACAGACATACAGATCATGTCATCTGTGGATAAAGACGGTTTTGTGTCCTCCTTCGCAATCTGTATGCCTTTTATTTCTTTTTTTTTTTTTTTTTTTTTGGCTTATTGCATTAGCAAGGACGTCCAGTGAGATGTTAGAAAGGAATGGTGAGGCGGAGGAGGGAACATCACTGACCTGTACCTGATCTTAGTGGGAAAGCTTTGAGTTTCTCACCATTAAGTATGATGTTAACTGTGGGGTTTTTTGTTTGTTTTTAAAGGAACTTTTAAAAAATTAATTATTTTTTTTTATGGTGACATTGGTTAACGAAATCCAGTAAGTTTAACAGTAAGGCATATATATATATATATTTAGTGTTTACCTCTCATAGTTAGATTTCTTTCTGTCCCCACATATTTGACCCCCTTTACTCCATCTACCTCTCCCCTTCCCCTCCCCTCTGCCCTCTGGTAGCTGTAGGTTTTTGTAGATATTCTTTATCAACTTGAGGAAGTTCCCATCTATTCCTAGTTTACTGAGAATCTTTACATAAATGGGGTTTAAATTCTGTCAAACGCTTTTTCTGCATCTACTGATAAGATCATGTGATTTTTCTTGTTCGGTCCACTGATATGATAGACTACACTGTTGAACCAGCCTTGCTTACTGGGATAAATACCACTTGGCTGTGGTATATAATTCTTATTATACTTTAATTTGCTAATATTTTGTTAAGAATTTTTATATCTACGTTCATGAGAGATCTTGGTCTATAGTTGTGTTACGTCTTCTTGGAGAGTTGACCTCTTTACTATTATAGACTGCCTTATTTTCCCTGATAATTTTCCTTACTTTAAAGACTGTTCTGTCTGAAATTAATGTAGCTAATCTTGCTTGCTTTTGATCAGTGTTAGCATGGTCTATCTTCCTCCATCCGTTTACTTTTAGCATATATGTGTCTTTATATTTGAAGCAGGTTTCTTCTAGACGTTTTTTCCTGATATCTACTGAGGGACTCTGTTCAAGCTCCTGGAGGTAAACTTCACGATTTTGTGGGGGCTCCTTATGCCAGAGCCCCCTGGAGGTTTTAACTCTCAGAGTTGTGCACAGGGAGCCTCCAGCAATTCTTCATTACAAGTCAGGTTCCCCTACTCCTCCCCTGGCTCCTGCAGGGGTTTCCGCTTGTGAGTCCCTACTAGGCAGTGACTCCCCCGTATTTTGCCTCTCTTGAATCTTGGGGCGACACTGTGCCCTAGATCTTCCCTTCTCTTATGGATTTAAGAAGAGTTGTTGATTTTTCAGTCTGCTCAGTTTTCTACTTGTTAAGACAGAGTGTGGACTTCTAAGCTCCTTACGTGCAGAAATGGAAATCAGAAATCTAATATTTTTTCAACAAAATAATATACAGGAAGTCTCAAATTACAATCCAAATGCGTTTGTTGGAACATCACAGTAGTCCTAACTGCATAAGCATTTTGGAAAGCGCGGACCGTCAAAGGGGATGCGTGTCTCTGAAGCCGCTGGTGCAGAGAGCATCCCAGCACGTCCTCTGGGGGGCCGCTCTCCGCTCTCCGCCATCCGCCATCCGCCATCCGCCATCCGCCATCCGGTGGCAGGTGGCAGGAGGGCAGGCAAACCACCTTTGTTAGTGTGGCCAAAGCAACTGCTTGTGAATAACCACAATGTCGGTGATTACAAAATGATCTTTTTAGGCATTTTATAGACTAACTTGCTAAATTGTTATTTGTGTATATTGTTTTACTAAGTTTCAATTATGCTTTGGGAAATAGGCTCGGGGGTTTTGAGTTGACTTATAATACACTGTAATTTTTCCCACTTAAAATAGTAAGAGAAGGCTCCTGGTTGAAATTTTCCATCATTTGCATTATTAAGGTTAAGCCCCAAACATCTGCACTTGCACACCCTATGACCCAGAACTGAGAATGGGGGGTCTATTCACAAAGATCTGCACAAGGGGACATGTGCAAAGATGCGCGTCCAGGGTTAGGCGCAGTGGCAGGGAGGTGATGGCGATGTGGGACAGTAGTAAAATAGATCTTAAAAACATATGCTAAGTGAAAAAAGTAAGAAACAGAATGAGAAACAGAATGAAACTTATGTAAATACAATACCATTTACCTAAGTTAAAAATACACAGGCACATAACAGTACATATGTTATAACGATAGATAAAAACAAAACAACGCACACTGAACACATCGGAATGGTTACCTCTGGTAGACAGGGAAGGAAAGAGAGAGGAGAATCAGATAAAAATAAACCAAATAACAAAAAAGAGAGGAACCTTGGGAGGTAGGCAAGGATTTCTTAAACACAAGAAGCACTAACCATAAAGGGAAATATTGATAAATTAGATTTTTAAGTTAAGAGCTTCTGTTTATCAAAAGACTCTTGTAAAGGAATGAAAAGGTAAGTCACAGAATGAGAGAAGATATTTGCAAAACATATAACCGATAAAGGACTCAGATCCATAATATATAAAAAATGCCTGAAGATCAGTAAGAAAAAAACCAGGGCACCTGACTGAGAGCCTTGCACAGGCAGATGAGGCCAGCATGCTAAGGACTGAGAAGGATGGCTGAGTCCTCTGCACCAGAGTTCAACTAACAAAACAAACTGAGCTCATCGACAATGTTTTAGTTTTAACGATTTTATAAGAATGTGTGTACGCAGGAAATATGAACAGATATTTTGAGTTTTATAAAACATATAAACAAATGTCACCAGCTAAAGACTCTTCTATTGTAACGGAGTTCTTAAGAGAAAAAGGAAAAAGAAGCATCTGCATCTACAATCTGTGTATCTACAGGGGGAAATGAGTTACTTATGCAACTACTACACAGTGGGCAGCTTTGTTTCCATAGAGATTATGACACAACTGATTTAGGCCTTAAATTAGAATATTCCGATTTGAATTGAGAAACGATCTTTTTGTCTAAATGAATAGTGTATTCAGTGTGAATAAAAGCTCCGCGCATCTGCTGATATCATTTCCTCTTTACTTCAGTAATAATTGATAATGAGAATACATCCACCCAAGTCCAGAAAAGGAATTCATACCCCCAAAATTTCATAAGTGCCTGAAAATATATAGGGAATGACACATTTCAACAGGATGTACAAAAATACTAACCACAAAGAACACAAAACATTTAAAATACCTTTCTGCTAGTGCATCTACTTTACTTAAGCATCCTCTTGTACTATCTGAACAAGTCAGTTGTCTTCCTTCTGTCATTACTACGTGAATCCAACAGATAAACTGTACACTGCAGGAGGCGTGGCGAGGAAAGCCTGAAATTATTAATCCAAAGCACGAAAACATCGGAATGTTAAGTTTCAACAGGAGTGAAAGGCACGATCCATAAATACAGTGCACGCAAAGTCCTTCGAGGGCTCGGCGTTGCCCTGGATGAAGCCTGGACTCTCTGAGATGGCACTCTAGGCTCCTGGAGGGCAGGGAGCCCAAGCTCCAAGTGCCCCCAGCACTCAGAGCTCCGCCGCCACGCCAGTCCCTCTCGCCCCGTGCGCTGCGGCCATGTGGCCACAGTCCTGCTTTCTTCCTCTTCTCCTCTACTTCGTCCTCATCTTTCAACACTCCAGTGTAGGGAAGCTCTACCTACGCCTCTGGCCCGAACCTCTGACTGGGTGAGGTGCCACGCCTATGTGTTCCCAAAGGGTCCTGGGTTTCTCTGCATCACAGTAGATTCACAGCCACCTGTTTCCTCTACCACGCTGAGCTTCTGAGTTCTTTCTATTCACTTCGTAGAACGGGAACCCCAGAAAGTACAGTGCTTGGTAACTGATGAATGAATCCATTACTGAATAACTGACACCCCCGACACTGCCCCATGTTTTGATAATAAATGTTCCTAAAGGGAATATCTAAAAGAAAAGGATAAACAACCCCAGTTGTCAGAGCAGAATGAAACTGGCTAGGTCTCGTGGTTGGCTTATGTAAATCATTCTGTTCTTTTTCTCGTTTCACTATGAAATCTTTCCAGCTGAATGGATATTCTCTCTCATTCTCAAAGGTCTACAAAGAAATGATGCAATCTTTAATTTTGTTACAGTTGAGTATATCCTCAATTAACCAAATAGTCACGGTTCTGTGTGATTATGTTCTTGTCTGTTGCTGCTCTGGGCATTCTGGTTCTCCATATCAACTGTTATTTCCGACCACATTTTGCTTAGATATCATAGATAGTACCTGAGCTCCTCTGAAAACCAGTTTCCCATTTTAATTGCAACATTTAACAAGAAGTGAAAAACGGCATTAGTTTTGAGCACGCGTAACCGATCTGAAATGAAGCATGATGCACAAAAATAGGAAGTAAATAAGCCTTCTAGTTCAATCAAAGGCATGATTTTCATATAAAAATTATAAAATATGATCATGTGACTTTATTAAAAATGTGTAAGACCAATAATAAAAGCCAAAATATTTTGGAGAGTAATAATTTTGGATGTATATCTATATACACTGAAAATATCTTTACATATCAAGCTAAATGAAACTCGAATTTTATCATGCTGATTTAATAGTGTAAGAAAAGTGTCCTGATAAAAAGAATCATTAGAAGTGGAGAAAGTATCAAATATATATGGCAGTGATAAGGAATAAATCTAAAACGTGAAGTTATAATTACCCTGTGAAAATGAAATTAGGGCAGACCACTTCTGCAAGTGGCTGGTTTTGCCTATTACGTATTAATTTTTCCTATTACATATTAGTTTTCAGTAAACAGGTGACTGAAGGATTTAAGGAAACACACAGATCCCCAGCAGACTGGACACTTCTTGGGAGAAGGCCCTTCGGAGCAGGTCCACAGGCACCAGTCACTGGATTCAGGACCCACCCTAATCCGGTAGGACCTTACCTAACAATTTAGACATTAATTTTGGGAGGACGCTAAACAACCTAATACACTCATTAAGTCACAAGTACAGCCCCAATTTGGTAATTAAAAGTGATCAGTCCGCTTCATTTACACAAAGTTCAAATCCGGCAAAACTAATCCACAGGTGTTTTGTAGGGGTGGGGTAACTGAGAGAAAATTCAAAGAGGCCCTATGTGGTTCTGGAATGTTCTATTTTTTGATCTGGGTGCTGGTTACATCGACAAAAATTCATCAAGTTGTATACATGATTTATGCATTAACTTTCAAAAAGAGATTACTTTAAAAAGAAAGCAATCAGTACAATATCTTATCAGCACTTCAGTTCCCATTAGAAGACCTTTCTCTCCAACAGCTGGGCCAGCTACAGGGGCAGCAGGCCCCGGGGAAGACGGAGTGGAGGTGGCTTCTCTCTCCCTCACTTCCTCTTCCGCCTGCCAGCTGCTGTTTCTGACGCAGGGAACAGAGGAAAGGACAGAAGTTCTCACCTGACTGGTACTACTAGTCAATTTCTCACTCTTGGGGCCTGACAGATTTCTACAGCTTTTTCTCTGATGGAGCGTTTTTGTGGTCCCTCTGGAGAGTCCTGCTGTGTCCCTTCGACTGCAACTCCCTTCCGATGGGCAGCGTCTCTCCTCCAGCCAGCTTTTCCGAATCCTCCCTCCTTCTCTACCCTGTTGCAGACCCCGCAGTCTTTGTGCTGGGGTTCCCTCGGCTTGGTAGGCTAACATCTTGGGTAGGAACCCTTCGAGAAGGGCCCCGGGTCAACATTCTACCTAGATCCGGCACCTGCCCAAAGCCAAGCTGTGCTCACAGCTGTGCTCTCTGAGCATGTGTGTTGCTTAGTGGGAAGGAAGGGGGATTCATTCAGGTTCAAGCCCACTAGGCATTCAGACAAAGAGGCTCTGCCTATCTGACAGAAGTACTTTGACTCTTAATGTCTCGGGTGCTTCCTTCTATACACCTTCATTTCACTTATGGGGATCCTCAAGAAAGTATCCCCATTCACTGTTCAGACGTAGGCCAAGAGGCAGCACCTTCGAATGGATGTAGAATGGGAAGCAGAAGGCAGAAAAGGTATGTAATGCCTGACTGCTGTTAGAAGTAGCACCTGCATAAGCAGAGGAATTTGGATGGCTGCCAGGGCAGACCAGGAGGCAGACCAGGAGGCAGTAGGAGGAAGGCAACATGGCTGCCTATTTCAAGTTCACAAGGTTGATATTCCTGCTGCAAAGCATGTGTGTTTCCAGTCTGGTCCCATTAGTTCTACACTCTATCAATAAGTGCCCTACTAGGCCTGCTTTTGGTGCTGTGAGTTTTCAATCTCAAATAATCAAGTTGATGATTTGGAAAGCTGGTATTAGAGACTGATAGATGCCACTTAAACTAGAATCCCCATGTGTTCTATTACCTTTTGTGTATATTCGCTATTCCCAAGAGACCAAAGAATAAATACTAAGGCTTTAAATAGGTTCTAAGGGTGAGACAAAGGATTCTATTGGACAAACATATTAAGGGACCAAATATTAAGACACTTCAGGACAAGGGCCTGTTTATATTCCAGGAGCTTCCAAAAACAAAATATCAAATTTTTCCTGGTTTCCAGTGACAGCTCTTAAGAACGTCACCAAAACCTCAAAATACTACTCAAAATAAATAGTAACTTAGCCTTTTCTTTTTTGAGGTTTCGTTCATTTATTAGTTTTAGGTTTTTAATTTCTTTAAAGATATAAAGCTAATCACTTTAAACCAAACACTAAGTACCTTTATTGCAGTTGGCTTGTAAAAAAAAAAAAAAAAAATCATTTTAAAGTGAATGTCAAGAAGTGAGATGGTGTTCCTACTGACCTCAATGCTTCTGACATATTAGCTTTAAGTTGCCTCTTTTGCTGTTATGCGGTTTGACTTTCTGATAGCCAAGCTGGTGGCTGCCATTTGTGACTGCCATTCCCTATAGTTATATTTACTGATATGACAGATACTGGCCTTAGTCCTATCAATTATTTTTCTTACCCATGGTGAAGACTGTTTTCCTTTGTGGGTGTATTTTAATAAAAGTGGTTTATGTTTTTATCTAGTGGTTGCTTTTATTATTATCTGTAAACTTTTCTTTCTTTAGACAGTACCTACTTAATCCCTAATGAGAAATGATGAGGTTAAGATATTTTATTCTCCCTCACCCTCCCTCCACTATTCTATTTCGGTCCGTTCTATTATCTCCTCCTGTTTAGCTTTATACCCTTAAATATGTCTACACCTCATTAGCTCAAATGATACCCTCTGAATGCTAACTATTAAAGATGACTGAAGAGCACTCTTTACTTCCATCTCCTTTTCTCAGATTTGTGTATTTTCACGTTGTCAGGTCATCTAACCTTTCCATTCTGTTCTATTGCATAATCTCCAAATTAGTTTTAACCTAAACGGATAAAATGCTCATAACCAGTTCTTTTGCTGTAGTTATTCCAGTTATCTCGGTGGACCAAAGTTTGTTTTTGACTAGATTCCTCTAGAAGGGTTCATGGAATATTATTTTTAAATTTCTTACATTTAAAACTCATCTTTTCTTTTTTTTCTAATTGACAACGAAATCCTTGAGTCAAACTTATTCTTCTTAAGGATTTTGTCAGTGTTCTCTCATATTGACTGATGATTTGATATGAAGCAGCCAAAATGTCTTCTTTTATAAGTAAGTTGATCTTTTTAACCAGGCTGTCCAAAAAGTTCTGTATATCTGAAGTCCAATAACCATACTGGGATATCTCGCAAGGCTGGCCATGCTGCGTTAGCTTTCCCTGGATGTACGGTGTGTCCTTTCATTCTGTAGATTCGAGTTCTCTCATTTCTGAAAACTTTTATTGATTTATACCTTTAAATTTTTTGTTTTCTATACTATTTGTTTCTCTCTTTAGGGAATTTTTGTACTTTCACTTTTAACTTTGCCTTTATTTCCTTGGTGGTTTTTATTTTTTCCTGAGCTCAGATTTTTTTTTTCCCCCTATCGGCTTGCCATCTGTTCCCTGAGCTCCTGTATTGCTGATCTGTGCTCCAGTTCTTTATAAGGCGGATTAACTTTTTTTTCAATTTGTGAAATATCTAGTTATAATTTCATTTGTTCTGTGCCAGTATTTTTCTAGAGTGAATGCTGTTCATCATCTTTCTGTTTTTTTTTTCATGTTTCTTCATCATTTTTCTTACAGTGATGTTTGACTAGATCTTGAATGGGCCTGTTTTTTGATTACTCGATTTTGAAGGCAGTGTCTCCTGGGCTAGTTATCTGGAGATTCATTCAGAAGAGACGAGCCGCGTGCAGGGGAACTGCAGCGCTCTTCCCTTTTCGGAGACTGCGTAGTGCGCACACAGGGAGTGGGGAGGTATCCTTCAGCTTCTCTCGCTCCCCAACCAAAAGAGATAAGCAGCTGCGAGCTGTTCACAGTGTGGAGTCTCTCTCTTTCCCGCCACCGCACGTCAGCCTGCTCCCCGCAAATATCACTTGTGTGAATCCTCATTCAGTCCAGCCTCCTCTGCATCTTGGAATCAAACTGGATGCAGTGAAACTCCTGCCACCAGCTCATGTACTCGCTGCCACTATTTCAAACAAAACAGTTTGGTTTTGAACCCCAGGGTGTATCTCTAACCTTGGGAAATGTGATTTGCTTGTTGTTTCTTTCTCTTCCCGAGATCTGCAGCTGCAAGTTCAATCTTTCAGAAACCCTTTCCCTTTATTTTCTAGCTTGGGGTTTCAGACATCTAATTTCTTCAAACAGAGTTTGCATTTCTGTTTCTTCTTCTCCTGGGTGCTTGGAATAATTTCCCAGGGGAAGATGGAGAAAGACCAACTTTACCATGTTCAAATCCTAAGTTCTATTTTTTTTCCTCCAAAAAAAACAGCTTTATAATTTCTTTGAATATAAAGTGTCATGGTTCCTCCAAAATCCAGACAGTACAGAAAAGGGTGCGGAAGAAACAACTAAAAAGCTATTACCTGAAACCTCATTAATCTAAAGTAATCCCCGTTAACATATGAGCACAGATCCTGATGCATATAAATCGACCTTTTCCCATGTTTTTTTAATACTTAAAACTGAATATTTTCTGGGAAATACAGATCTAAATTATAATTTTAATAGCTACATGATATTCACAAGACGTTCCCTTTACCTAGAGTATCATGAGACACTAAAATGCTTAAACTTTAAAATAAACAATCCCGTAAACCAGAAGTCATGCCCCTTAAAGATCAAATTTTCCACATTTTAGTTTCCTTATAAATCAGAAAAAATGATGGGGTTATTCTACCAGCTCTTAGAAATAAAACAAGCAGACATAGGTCTTTAAAAGCTAGGTAACTAAGGCTTCTTTTTAAAAGTTACTGTTTCCATGACCTTTGTTCCCTGTATAATACACTGTGTTTTCCTGGAATTTCATTTACAAGACAGGGAAGATCCAAACAACCAAATCGTCCAAGTCTTACACCAAGGATGCACCATCTCTACAGGTTGCTCATCAGGAGGACAGTCAAGAGAATTACAGACTGCTCGTACACCTGAGATGAGTCGTACTACAGTGCCAAACATGGGCTTGTGTGTCACTGCTTGAGTCTGGGGGTTTTCATTAAACTGTCTTTTCCAATGCATTTCCTTAATAGACTTAGAGCTATACAAACATTGAACCCCAAGCCGACTGTAGCTGTGAGGAAAAGACAGAAAACATTCTGTTTCTTTTCTGAGCAAACCACAGACAATTTTTTCAATGGAACATCCTCTACACAAATGAGCAAACCTCCAGATGGCAGAGAGTGGCATGTGCCAAGGAACAACAATTTTAAGTGAATGTTATTTTAAAAATATTCCAACAAGTATGTGAAGGTAGCCTATATGTAAGGATATGCCACCTACAGAACTGGGTAACCCTGGATTCAGCAATAAGCAGTCAGGCACAACAAGAACTGGAGCTGGAGAAGGCCAGTAATCGGCCTCCAGTGACTTATTAACAGTAATCAAACCACCACCAACAATAATAGCATGTAACATCTGGGTGTTTACTATGTACTAAAGAATATCTAATTCTCACATCAACCCTATAATGTAGGAACTGTTATTATTCTTCCTAATTACAGATCTGAAAACAGAGACCCTACTTGTCAGCCACACAGTTAGTAAGTGGAGGTGTGTAATGTGGACCCAGGGCTCTGTGACCCCCAAGGCCCATAACTGTCCATCACTGCATGTACTGCCTCATGCGCTACACCAGCCATGGGAACTCAGAAGAGGGGTCACTGGTTTGACTGAAGAAGGCAGAAAAGGCAGGCAAGACTTGGGTAGCAAAAAGGCAGAGAAAGGCCCATGTGAGCAAAAGCTCATAGGAAAAGAGAGGCAGAGTCTTTGACGGCCATGTGGATGATGCTAATTACACCCCACCTACTTCTCCACCCCCTCAAGCAAAAAAAAAAAAAAAAAAAAAAAAAAATCAATTAACACCCAGATGGTGTTACAGAAACTGTAAGACAAGGTATGTGAGAGACAAAGACAGAAGTCTAGTCCCAGCTCTGCCTCTCATCATTATGTGGCTTGAGGTTAGTCACTTACAATTCTGGTCCTCAGTCTAGTATGTCAAATAAGAAATGTAATGGTAAAAAAAAAGAAAAGTATAGGCCATACCCCTGATGAACATAGATGCAAAAATCCCCAACAAAATATTAGCAAACCGAATTTAGCAATACACTAAAAAGATCGTACACCGTGATCAAGTGGGATTTATTCCTGGGGTGCAAGGTTGGTTTAATATCTGCAAATCACTTAACTTGATATACACCATAAACAAAATGAAGGATAAAATAATCATATGATCACATCGATAGATGCAAAAAAGCCATTTGTCAAAATCCAGAATTCATTTATGATAAAAACTCTCAGCAAAGCAGGGAACAGAGGGAGCATGCCTAAATATAATAAAGGCCATATGTGACAAACACATAGCTAGCATCATACTCAATGGTGAAAAGCTGAAAGTTTTTTTTTCTTTAAGATCAGGAACAAGATAAAGATGTCTACTTTCACTACTTTTATTCAGCATAGTACTAGAAGGCCTAGCCACAGCAATCGGACAAGAAAAAGAAACAAAAAGCATCCAAATTGGAAAGGAAGAAGTTAAACTGTCATTATTTGCAGATGATATGACATTATAGAGAGAATCGTAAAGATTTCACCAAAAAACTATCAGGACTAACAGATGAATTCATTAAAGGAGCAGGATACAAAATTAGTATTTAGAAATTGGCTGTATTTTTATACACCAATAATTAACTATTAGACAGAGAAATT
>NW_024355206.1:4131362-4210998 GCF_902729225.1 Pteropus medius | reverse complement strand
TGAATAGACATTTCTCCAAGAGGACATACAGATGGACAACTGATGTATGAAAAGATACTCAACATCACTAATCATCAAGGAAATGCAAATTAAAACCACAATGAAATATCACCTCACACCTGTCAGAATGGCTATCCTCAATAAATCAACAAACAAGTGTTGGCGAGGCTGTGGAGGAAAAAAGCAAACTCCCGTGCACTGTTTGTGGGATCATAAATTGGTGCAGCCACAATGGAAAACAGTCTGGAGGATCCTCAAAAAATTAAAAATAGAACTACCATATGACCCAGCAATTACACTTCTGGGTATTTATCCAAAGAAGTCTAAAACACTAATTCGAAAAGATATATGCACCCCTATGTTCATTTTAGCATTGTTTACAATAGGCAAGATATGGAAGCAACCTAAGTGCTCATCAACAGACAATTTGATAAAGATGTGCACAAAGACAATGGAATATTACTCAGCCATAAGAAGAAGAGAATCTTGAGACGACATGGATGGACCTAGAGAGTATTATGCTAAGTGAAATAAGTCAGAGAAAGGCAAATACCACCATGATTTCACTGACATGTGAAATCTAAAAAACAAAATAAATGGACAAACAAAACAGAAACAAACTCTTAGACACAGAGAACTAATCGATGGTTGCCAGATGAGAAGGCAGTTTGGGAGCTGGGTGAAAAAGGTGAAGGGATTAAGAAGCACTAACTGGCAGTTATAAAAACAGTCACGGGGATGTAAAGTACAACACAGGGAGGAACGTAGTTAATAATATTGCAATAACTACATATGGTGCCAGATGGGCACTAGATTTATCGGGGTGATCACTTCATAAGTTACATAAATGCATAATCGCTATGTTGTATACCTGAAATTAATATATTGTACGTCAACTGTAATTGAAAAATAAAAAACATTTTGAAGAAAGAAATGTAATGGGCTATCAGGTTCAGGTTTAGGGAACATAACAATATCTGATATCTTTTATAATTTGCAATCTTTTACAATAGATTTCCTATTATAAGGATGATATAAAGTAGCTATTCGATCAGCAAATTTGGCTTGTCATTTGTTCATTCATTTCAACCAATATTTCTAGAGCACTTTTTAAGCAGTAAATCTATGATGAGTGCTGAAGTCATAGAAATAAAAATACGGATCCTATCTTCTGGAAGCTAAATACAGGATAGAAAAATAAACAAATAATTACAACACTTTGTGAATGTTTAACCATAAAAGCTTGTACAGAGTGTGACTGAAAAGTGACTGATTAACTCTGCCCAAGGGGTTGGGGGGAAATCACAAAAGTTTTCAGAAGAGTGATGCCTGCTGAGGTAACTCTTGAGGAAATGTAGGGTTCCGCCATGTTCTAGAAAGAGAAGATATTTTGTGCAAACGCAGGTAGGTGTAGAGCCACCCAGGACATTCAGAAACATCAGATGGCTAAGTGTGGTGGAGACGGAAGATTCCACAGTTGATGACTGCAGAGGGGGCAGGGTCAGGTGATAGAGAGCCTAGGTCACTGGCAGGTCTCAGCAGTTAACAGTGCTGCAGTCAGGTGAGCACTCAGGTGCCCAGCTATGAATACTAGGCTACAACAATAAAACGGATTCCAAACACCAGCAGCTTGCACAGCCATGAGCTGCTCCTACATTCCTGGCTCTGACCATGGCCAGCGCTGGAGTGAGTGACTGCGTCTACAGGACAAGGAAAGCAGTGTGGCCAGGGACCGGGGAGTTGATGTCTGGAAGATCGTGCCAAAGGGGGGTGGATTCAGTGGCGGCTACTGAGGCCAGAGGCACCCGTCACAGGTTTAAGGAACTGAGGACATTCCACGAGCAGGAGACAAAACTCAGCAACGGTCATAACAGCATTTTCACACATCTCTAGGACTCCACATGAGCAAAGAGAGCTAAAATGGCGTGGGGACCCCAACGAGCAGAACTATAACTGGATGGTAGAAGTCACGGGAAGGTCTGAGCTTAGTGTACAGGAGAATTACACCTGTGACAGCCTCTGCAGGTGGCATTCTCGATAACGTTTCTCTTCCCTGCTTTCCCCACCGACCGCAGTAGGGACCACGGGCGCCCAGTGCTGCAAGCTCTTCTGAAGCAGAGCAAGGCACACAGGACCCCTGGCCAGTGGGACCCAAGGGAAAATCTGCTGACGGGGAGGGGACAGGGATCTTACAGGCAACTGCTTCCTCCCTGTTCAAAGAGTGTCCCTCCCTGAGGCCATGTCCTATAAGTACATGACACCTGAAGACAGAGCTACCGCCTTGCATCCTGGGGTAGACAAGTTGCCCCAAAGCTGCTGAATTAACCGCCCTGAAACCTCTCCTCCATCTTGTAATATGAGAAAAGTCAGTTGCTTTCTAGTTTCTCAGGTACGGCTAAGGGTCCTGACTGACACAGTCTAGGGCTCAGAGATGAACCAAGACTGAGCAACGCGCCTGCCCAGAAAGGTCCTCACTAGGGCGTGGCAGGGACGCTGGGTGGGGTCGAGCCCCGGGAAATGTTCCTACCCCAAGGTTTTACAGGCTGTTTTACTACTGTGCCTTCTCATAATTTTACTCAGCACCACAAAAATACATTCAAATAGAAAAGAAAGGATTAAGTGGAAATAAAATACTGTATATTTGGTTAAAAGGGAAGACAGAAGGCAAAATGTAAAGTACAGAAAAGAGCCTTTGGCTTAAAAAGGAAAAAAAAGTAAAACAATTTTATCTGCAAATTTATGAATGATGCTCCAAAGTTTAAAGATTGAAAAAAAAAAGAAAAGAAAAGAAAAGAAAAAAGGCTCATGAGGACAGAATAGAGCTGAAGAAGTCTGAAGCAAGTACAGGGTAGGGGGGAAGGACAAGCAGTAAAAATAAGAAATCTCAGTTTCTGACAGTAGCCAACACTAAGTTATTCAGAAAATAACTTTTAATGGAAAGTTGGATCATTATAAAAATTCCTGGCTTGACAGGAATCCCACTACCTATGGTTAAAATAAGAAAACTGACAAAATATATCTGTTATAAACAAAATATGTCAAGCCTGGACTGCCCGGATGAAATGCTAGAATTCCATCCTTTGCAGAGAGCTTGCGTGGTCTTAAGCTTGATGAACATTTTTATTCTTTCTATCTTTCTCCTGGGAGACTGCTTTCTGTGGCCATCGCTCCTTTTCAGTGGACTCCCAATTTCACTCAGTATTTACTGAGTCCTAAATATGTGCAATGAAATATGCTGCATGCAAAAGATTAAAAATTGAGCAAGACACAGTGCTTACTGCGCTCAAGAACACTACAGCTGATTGGAAAGGACAAGACAGAGCAGAAGGGGTGACTTCATTGTGCTGGCAGGTATAAGGGAGGGGGTCAGGTGGGAGCGGGTGTTTGAGACGGGCCTTGAAGGGCGGGCAGGATTTTGAGAGGCGAAAAAGGCAAAGAGGGGATTATAACCCAAATAAATCCCACGGTTAAGCAAGCAATGAATGAGTTTTTCCCCCCTAACACATAGTCAAATACTAGAAACAGATAACACTTTCGGTTGTAGTGTAAACTGGTCCATTTGTAAAGGGCCGTTAAAGCAGTACGAACACAAAGTTTATTAAATGTTCGTGCTCTTTGATTTAGCAGTTCAAGTTACACATATTTCCTAGAGAAAAATGATGGTATTTTGTACCATGTTCATTTACTGCATACTCAAAAATAAAAGCGTAGGAAAATTTTAAGAATAATTATGGTACAGGAGAAAACATTTGGTTATACAGTTATATGGATGTTCTCTACAACATTGTTTATAACAGTCAAATGTTGTCACCAAGTAAGTAGTTAAATATTATCTCTAGACAATGTAATACTACTACATGTAGTACATTGATTGACATGGAATGTGTTCACATAAGTTTTAAAAGCAGGTTTCAGAACAATGAGCTGCGAGAGGCCATCACTTGTGGGGGTTTTTTTGTTGTTTTTTGGGGGAGTGGGGGTTAAATGTATGTATATATATCCAAAGAAAAATGACAGGAAGGATATGCAATGACAACAACAAAAATCAGTGATTTTCTCTAAGTAGTAAAATAACAGCTGATCTTTATTTTTCTTATCCGTATTTTCCAGTTTCTAGAGTGAACATATATCGTTTTGTATTAAAAAATAAAAACATGGAATTATGCACATTTTCCAAGATATTTTAATAAAAACTTAGTCACTATTCCACGAAATTGTTGTGCGATGCAATGTTTTGTGAGGTGACAGTGAATGCCATTGCTCAGTCATCTTTGCACACTTCCTTGAAAGGGTAGAAATAACGATGGGAGAAAGGACAGGAAGGCAGACTGAGCAGAGCCCAATCTCTGTATTTCATTTTGGTTTCAACGCGGATTGTGGGAGACCTCTCCCGAGACTTTTACTTCAAACCCCGCCTTACTCAACAGTGAGTGGCTGTCTCTCTATTATGGATTGCTCTTCAGCCTCCCAATCCTTAAATATTTTCTGATCATCTTCGAAGGGAAGTATGCCCTCTTCCTTTCAATCTCTTTTAGGAAACAGATTGGCAAATATTAGATTAAAATTTTAGGGAAGTCTGGCTGCCAGTCCAGATCTCAGCTTATTCTGAAAGTCAGTGACTCTTCAATGGGGCCTTGAAGTTCTCCTAGTGGGTGATGACAACAGATCCAAAAAGGACAGGCCTTTCTTTTGTCCTTGCAGGCAAATGACAATCAATTCCTTAGCTTCTCATCTTTAAGACTAAGAACCACATCATAGTAACCTGTTAATTGAAACAGGGCTGACAGCACTGACCTAAAAAATTTGATGTTCATAAACTAAATTAGATGTTACTACACTTAAGTAGTGTTTAAAAAAAAACTTGAAGCCCACAGTAAGAAAAACATGTTACATCATGAACTAGAATATAAGACACACATTAACGGAAACACAAGTTTCATAATACGTATTCTGACTACACATGAGGCACGCTGTTATTTTATATTCCATCTTATTTTAAAGTCACCTAGAGTAGCTTTTAAGATAGCTGCACGTTTTGACCTTCCCCCCATTGAAGTGGGGATCTGTGTCCCTTCCCCTTGAATCTGGGCAGGATCGTGTCTGCTTCAGTCAACAGAGAACCTCACTCTCTAGACACTTCCTTTAGGAGCCCTCTCTTTTGGAACAGAGGCACCACGCCGAGCTGTCCAAACCACGTGGAGGGGCTCTATATGGGTGCTCGGTCAACAAGCCCACCTGATCCCACCAGTTTTCAAGGCACCCAGCCCAGGAACCAGACATGTGAGTGTAAGAGCCTCCAAACGACTCTAATTCACAACCACTGGGGTTACTCCCTGCCATCTGAGTCCCCCAGCATCGAGGAACAGAGACAAGCCCCTCCCTACCATGCCCTGTCCAAATTCCTGGTCTAGAATCCATGAGCATAATAAAATGGCTGGTGTTTAATGCCACTAAGTTTGGGGCAGTTTGTTACACAGCAATAATATCTGGACCGAGAGTGCTGGGCATCACCTGCAGAACGGATGTCATGGCCCATTGGCAGGCCTCTTGACCAACACTGATTCAGTGGATACTGATTCGATACCTGCATTCAACCCTGCAAAGCTAGGGTTCCCCTGAGTCTGTGCATACTGGGTTTGAAATTTTGTAACTGGGAAGGATGGGATGGGTAGAGTGCAGTAAGGCAGACGGTGGGTGTTTGGCCCCATCAAAACGGGCCCACATCCAAAAGGCTTGAGACTCACTGAGGCCAAACTCTGAAGTGCAAAAGTGGGTCACATTGTTCTGGTCTGAGGCTCAAGGTCTTCCCAGCCTCCTAAGATGGTCCAACGTCCCTGTGCAACTCTTTGCCAAAACAGATACCTAAGGTGCCCAGGCCCCACAAAAATGTTTCGGGCTAAAGGCTATTAACTCCCAACTACCTTCATTGCTGTCAGCCCTGTCTACAGTTTCAAACTTTTGTGTTAATGGATAACTTTCATCTAAATATAAAACTCAGATTAATCTGTTAAGGATTACCAGATTCTTAAAAAAAAAAAAAGACAGAGAGGAGAGGGAAGCAGAGGGGGGGGAGGGGGGAGGTTGACAGGGGAAAACATTTAAATCATTTCTTCAATTAAAAAAATAAATTAATTAAAAAAATAAAAATAAAAAAAAGATGGGAGAGGGAATGAGAACCATTTCTGGTAGATGGAGAGTGTCCAGCGGGCCTGGGGCCAGAGACCTCAACCTTGATTAGGTAATGTGGCTTTTGGTTTCTTTCTTTAAAAGTTACTAGTTATGCTAATATTAGAGTACTCGTCCGGAGGAAAAAAACAGGAAATTCAAGACTGTGATAGGACCCCCAGGAAGGACAGCTGGAATGGGAGAACGGAGGGAACCCCCCTAGGGAAAGAAAGCTCTTCGAGCACTCTTCATCAAAGTAGGTCACCATAAGGAACTGGCCTTAAATCAGATCCAGGACTTATGGTGAGCTTGGGATGTGAAAAGTGTATTTATATTACATTCTCAGTGACCACCAAAAAGCAAGGACACACACCTCTCTGAGCCTGAGACAATGAAAGAAAAGACCAGCCAGAAAAAACTGGAAACCACTGAAAAAGTTTAAGCTAACTTAATTCATTTAGTCACAGCATGTCCTCCCCTGACCCGTAAAAAAAAATGTTCTACTATTACATCAGATAAATCTTGTTTGGTTTTTTGTTTGTTTCTAATCTGAGTGTGCTGTTGTTCAATGCATTCTTTAATGTGTAGTGCACACAGGTCATTCGTTTCTGAAAAACTGTCATCTAGGGCAGCTGGTAAGCTAAAGCCACTGTTCAAAGAGGTGCCAACCACCACCACAGTGGCAGCAGCCCCACTGGCACATTTAGGCCAACAAGCACCAGCGTGAGATATACTAGAAGCAGAGAAACTAGAATGAGTCCCGAGTTTTGTCTGGCACGTAGGTTCCCAGTAAGAACCCGTAGAATGAAATGCATGGACAAACAGGCTGGGAAATGTGGAGCAACTGGGGAAGACTGAATACAAACACACTTCTTTTTACCTTTTCTACCATGGATAGAGAAAAGCAAAAGGAAAGTTGACAAAAGCCTAAGCAGAAACAAAAGCCTAAGCAGGGTGAATAGACTGGACTGTGCCGCATAGAAATTAGCTGGTCCCTAAACAACTCTGTTCATCTGCATGGAACTTGGCTTAGGCCAAACTAAGGGCCTTGTGACTTCAGAAAGATTCGAGATGAGCTGACAAAGGAAAGTCGCCCATTAGGGAGACAAACAGCAAACTTCCTGAGTGGACATTTCATACAGTTCAACAGAACACATGTCAGGCACTGTGGTAGGGATGCAAGACACGGTCCCTCCCTTGACCAAGGAAGTCATGGTCTAGGGGAGAGAACGACAAGCAGACAGTGATGAAATGGTGCGCCACCTGCTAAGCTAGACGCGAGCACAGACCAGACAGTTCAAGAACGATGCTTCAGAGAAGTGATCTCGGACCTCACTCTTGAAGAACAAGCAGGTGTTAACAGGAGGTGGGCGGGGAGCGGGGCGGTGCGGGGTACAGGAAGAAATACTATAAGAAAAGACCCAATGACCAATCTTTGCTTGGAATCCTGTGCGAATGCTGCTCTCCATGGGCTCCGAGGCATCTCTGAAGGCTTGTGGCGAGCTGGTTCCAGTATACCGTCAGATCCAGCTACCCCGGACCCCTGGGCAGACAAAACGTCACCTTTCTTTAAGGTTATCACTGCCATTCTGCTAACATGCTTCACTCTCTCTCAACTCTCCCTCTTTCTCTGAATATTCTAGCACTTCCCCGAACATTTGGGACACGCCATCCCATCTCCACCAACATGCTGCCAGCAACCTAGTGGTATCAACGTCCACGTAAATAACCCGTCCAGCAACTTCAACAAGTTCCAACACAATCCTGTGATTTTCACCTCCACCCTACCTCACTCCAGCCCGTCAGCCAGGACTGTCCCACGTTGGAAACGCTAAACTCCAACATCCTACTCTCTATCCTGCCAGTTTTCAGGGACCTTTATTCCTCCTCTTACAATTCTCTCACTTCCAATCTTTTCACTCTACTTTCTTCCCAATTCTCCACCTTTCCCATCCTGTACCGACTGCATGATCCATTACTTGAACCGCCTCTCCAGACAAAGTTTTACCCTCTCATTCCACTTTCTACCCTCCCACCCCCCTTCTTTGCCTTTCCAACACAATATCTGGCAAAGCTACCTGCTCCAGTCAACGCAACCGTTCGCTCCTTCATTTCTACACCTGGGCTGCTAGACACTGCTGGAAAAAAACCACACAGCCTTGTAGACTGAGGCCCCCAAACACTCGTGGTCTCCACTCCCAGCTAGAAATCTTTCGGTGAGCCCCAGAGAGCTCTCATTCCCCATCTCCTTCCCTGTTTAGTGATGTCCTCAAGGTGTGTACCCCCTCACTCTTGGGACTGACCTCCTCACTATTTCACAATGAAAAAGGAGGCAATCAGGCAATAACTCCTTAAAATGTATGCCCACGCCTAACCTACAAGAACAGCAGTGTTCATCCCCACGCCCACTCCTTTCCCTTCAGTATTTCTAAAAGCAACACCCTTCCTCTCGCCCAGGATAATCCTACTACCCAGGCCCGCCTATTCGAGGGTCCCAACAACAGCCCCCTCTGTCCTAATCATCACTTTCTCCTCTACCACTGTCCCTTCAGCATGTGAACATGCTCACATATCTCTCATTTGACAAAATCTTCCCTTGACTCATTAGATATAAATCCATGACATGGTACCCTGCTGTAGAGCCTTTTGGAAAAGGCAGCCTCGGCTGGTTTATTCTAGTTGATATGATATGATCTGTCACAGACACACCATAAAACCACTCCCAATACCCAGATACTGCCGCCTGGACTGTGGACTGATGCTGGGGCTAAAAGGACAGCAGACTGGCAGGGGCGACGTGGTGCCTGAACAGTGCAGCAGGGGTGAGAACTGGACCCAACCAGGTTCTCTCGAAAGTAAAATATGAAGCACTCATGTGGTCTGGACCAACTCTGAAATCTAGCCGTTCTTCTCCATAAATCTGCTGTATTCTCAACTAAAAAGATGTGAGACAGACCTCGAGAGGCTGAATAACACTGTCAGAACATGCTACCCAGGATTTAAAACTCACTGCTTGGTAACCAAGATGGTAATAATTGTTTCAGGCAAAAATCATCAGTGGATGATAAAACTAGTTAGTGAAAGTTTAATGAGGAAAAGCATAGCTACATAGTCTCAAAATATCTACCCACAAGATATTAAGTTCAAAGGGAATAATAGTGAGGGAACCCAGCAGACACCATCTTAATCAAGGAGTCATAGTGATCAGCACCAGCAGTGGAATGACCACGTGCCCTCTGCTATGGCACGCAGAAGAGGTAACATCGTTTCTGTACTATTCCTGCCAAAAATGCATAACCTGAATCTATCATGAGAAAACAGCAGATAAACCTAAAATAAAGAAAATTCTACAAAATAACTGGCCTGTACTCTTCAAAAAGGCCTAGAATCTAAAAAACAAACATCGACGAATTGTCTCACATTGAAGACTAAGGTACATGATAACATGGGTGATCTTTGATTGGATCTTAGATTAGAAAATTATTTTTTCTTTTGTTATAAAGAAAATTAGTGGGGCAACTGGTGAAATTTGAGTAACATGGCTTTGATAACTATTATTGATAACAGAAAACATCGTTGTTTTTAAGAAATACACACTGAGGTATTTAGTGGTCAAGGAGCATCATGTCTGCAACTTACTTTCAAATGGATTCAAAAATAATAATATGGGTCTACAGCCATGCCACCCTGAACGTGCCTGATCTCGTCTGAGCTCAGAAGCTAAGCAGGGTCAGGCCTGGTTAGTACTTGGATGGGAGACCACCTAGTAATACCAGATGCTGTAGGAGTTAAAAATAATAAAAATAAAATAATAATAAGAAGAAGATGACGACAACGACGACAACTACAGATAGGGAATACATGATAAAAGTGCACAGAAAAAAGGTTAACATTTGGGCAAAATCTGTATGAAGAGTACGCAGGGATTCTTTGGACTATCTATTTTTTCAACTTTTCTTTAAGTCTGAAATTATTTCAAAATTTTAAAATAGTTTTGCTTTTTTTTTTCTTTTAAGCCCCAAATTGTGGAAAGCACGAAGAGAAATCCAAAACTGTGGTGAGGACCTGAAAATGCCACTCTCCGTCTCTGGCAGACTGGGTACATCACAAACACACAGGAATGGAATTAATAAGCTTTATTTAACTGATACTTTAGAACTTTACACCTGAGATAGAATATGTATTATCTGCAAATGACCAGAGACATTTAAATAAGTGGGCAATTATCTCAAAAACAAAACAAAACAAAACAAAACAAAAAAACCAAGAACGAGCCCAAACAACCTAACTCTTCATATTTAAAAAACTAGAAAAGAACAAATAAAACCTAAAATCAGAAGGAAAGAAATAATCAAAATTAGAGCAGAATTAAATGAAATTGAAAAAAAAAGAAGAAAAAATAAATGCACCGAAGAGCTGGTTCTTTGAGAAGTTTAATAAAATTAACAAACCCCTGGCTAGATTCACTAAAGAAAAAGAGAAAGGACACAAATAAATAAACTCAGAGATGAAAGAGAAGTTACGACAGACACCACAGAAATACAAAGGATCATACAAGAATACTATGAAAAAGTATACAACACCAAATTTAATGACCTAGAAGAAGTGGAGAACCTTTCCAGACTGAATCAAGAACTGGAAAATCTAAATAGACTGATCAGCAGTAAGGAAATTGAAACAATCATCAAAAAACTACCAAAAAGTAAAAGCCCAGGACCAGATGGCTTCACCAGTGAATTCTACCAAACATTCAAAGAAGATTTAATACCTATTCTCCTCAAACTCTTCCAAAAAATCAAAGAGGAGACAATACTTCTTAACTCATTTTATGAGGCCAATATTACCCTGACACCAAAACCTGGTAAAGATAACACACACACACATACAAAAACTATAGACCAATATCTCTCGTGAACACAAATGCAAAAATCCTAAATAAGTTACTAGCGAACCAAATACAGCAACATATTAAAAAGGTTATACACCACGATCAAGTGGGCTTCATCCCAAGGGCAAAGGGACGGTTCAATATATGCAAATTGATTAATGTGATACACCACATAAACAAATCAAAAAATAAGAATCATATGATCACATTGATAAATGCAGAAAAGCCTTTGACAATTTACGATCAAACTACTTAACAAAATGGGTACAGGAGGAAAGTACCTTAACATGATAAAAGCCATATATGACAAACTCTCAGCCAGCATTATACTTAATGGTGAAAAACTAAAAACCTTCCCTCCAAGATCAGGAACAAGGCAAGGCTATCCACTATCACCACTGTTATTCGATATAACCCTGGAGTGCAATCAGGCAAGAGAAAGATATAAAAGGCACCCAAATAGGAAATGAAGAAATCAGACTGTCACTATTTGCGGATGACATGATTCTCTATACAGAAAACCCTAAAGACTCCACGAGAACACTATTAGAAACAATAAGCAAATACAGTGAAGTCTCTGGATACAAAATCAATGTTCAAAAATCCATAGCGTTCCTACACTCTAATAATGAATTGTCAGAAAAAGAAGTGGAAAAATAATTCCTTTTGCAATTGCAACAAAAAGAATAAAATACCTAGGATTAAATCTAACAAAACATGTGAAGGACCTGTATCATGAAAACTATAAGACCCTATTAAAAGAAATTGGAGAAGATACAAAGAAATGGAAAAATATTCTGTGTTCTTGGATTGGAAGTTAAAATGACCTTATTACCCTAAAGCATTATACAGATTTAATGCAACCCCCATCAAAATCCCATCGGCATTTTTTAAAGAAATAGGACAAAAAACATCAAATTTGTATGGAAGCACGAAAGACCCCAAATCGCCAAAGCCATCCTGAGAAAAAAGAACAAGGCTGGAAGCATCACTCTGCCCAACATCAAAGTGACAATAATCAAAACGGCATGGTAGCGGCAGAGAAACAGAGACACAGACCAGTGGAACAGAATCAAGAGTCCAGAAGTAAACTCATATTTCTGTGGGTAAATAATTTTCGACAAAAGAGCCAAAAACATACAGTGGAGAAAAGAAAGTCTCTTCAATAAATGGTGCTGGGAAAACTGGAAAGCCACCTGCAGAAGAATGAAATCAGACTGTTGTCTATCAGCACACACCAAAATTAACACAAAATGGATTAAGGACCTGAATACAAGACTTGAAACAATTAATGGCATAGAAGAAAACATAGGGACTAAACTCATGGGCCTTGGATAAAGAGGATTTTATGAATTTGATCTCAAAGGCAAGGGAAGTAAAAGCAAAAATAAATGAATGGTACTATATCAAACTAAAAAGCTTCTGCACAGCAAAAGAAACCATCAACAAGGTAAAGAGAAAACTATTTGAATGGGAAAATATATTTGCAAGCAACGCCTCCAATAAGGGCCTAATATCCAAAACATACAAAGACCTCATGCAACTCAACAACAACAACAACAAAAAAAAAACAAACCAATTAAAAAATGAGCAGAGGACCTGAACAGACACTTCTCCCAAGAAGACATACAAAGGGCCAACAAACATATGAAAAGATACTCAACATCACCAGCTATTAGGGAAATGCAAATCAAAACCACAATGAGATACCATCATCAAGAGGACAAGTAATAACAAGTGCTGGAGAGGATGCGGAGAAATAGGAACCCTCATACACTGCTGGTGGGACTGCAAACTGGCACAGCCACTATGGAAAACAGTATGGAGGTTCCTCAAAAAACTAAGAATTGATCTACCATATGATCCAGCAATCCTTCTACTGGGTATTTAGCCCAAAGACTTGAAAACATATATCTGAAAAGATATTTGCACACCAATGTTCACAGCAGCATTATTCACAGTGGCCAGGACATGGAAGCAATCGAAGTGTCCAATGATAGATGACTGGCTAAAGAAGTTGTGGTACATATATACAATGTCACCATAATAAAAATACATAAACAGGATAAAATGAATGAATGAATGAATGAATGAAGGGGCAATGATGCGCCCCTTTCTCTGACTCATTCCTGACTTTCAGGGCAGCTCCATTTGTGGTGTGGATCACCACAGCACCTGCAGAGTACCAGGAGAAAGTAGAAAAAAGAGAATCCTGGCGACAGGGACTCCAAAGAAATCCCCTCGCCCAAGACCTCCAAAGACCCAAAAAGAGCCCTTTCAAAATCTTTATTATAAACATTTTCAAACATATACAAAAATGGAAAAAAGTATAAAAGACCTCCATATAGCCATCATCCAGACTCAATAATTATTATAATTCTGATAGGCTTGCTACACATCCATCCTTTTTTCACTATAGTAGTATATTCTAAGGCCAATATAGCATTTTTCACTCCTAAATACTTGTGTTTGTGTGTGTGTGTGTGTGTGCGCGCGCGCGCAGAGACTTTTCTTCCCAATCACAATTCTATTACTACAACTAACAAAACTTTATAATAATCCCTTGATATCATCCATCACGCATACAAATTTCCCTGCTACAAGGGCTCTTATCTCCCAAGCATCTCAGCCCACATGGCAGACCCGCAAGGACCTCACTGCAGGTAGAGGGCAGCCTCTGTACGCAGGAGGCCGAGAGCCTAGCTCCACCACCCCACCGAGGGAGCTCTGCTGCTGGGACACTCTAAAAATGGGAGCTTTCTGCATGAAGCAAAAATACGAAAATCTGTTCTAAAAATGGAGAAAAAATATTTTCATTATGGGTCAAAGAGTAAATATCATTAACATAAAGGGTACTTACATCCCAAAATAAAAATGATCAAAGAACATATACAACTGGCAAAGAAAAATCAATTCCAAAACATACATAAAAAAAATTCAGCCTTGCCAGTAATCAAATACATATTCAAATAATGACTTGCTATTTATCATCTAAATTCGCAAAGCTTTTTCGAAAAAAAAATCAATGGTGGCAAAAATATGTCTCTGTATGTGGGTACAAGCTTTCTAGAGAATAATTTGTCAATAGGTTCCAAAATCCCTATCCTATTTGCAGAAACTGTCCTAAAGAAATCATAAACAGTATATATGTAATTACATGAGAATTTCATAACAAAATGATTTATTTCTAAGTATCGAAAAAGAAGATTTAGGGTAAGGGGTGAGGGGATGCAAACATCTAAAAGTCCAACATTACGAGACTGGTAAATAAAAACATGGCATGTCCCTAAAAAGGAAATACTAGAGATTCTGCTTAAAGTGTGCCTGTGGACCAACTGTTACTGGTCCCCAAATAAAGAGTTTAAGGCAGAATGTGAATCCACCACAAAAAAATTTTAACAGCAAGGCGTTCTCGATAAAGAAATCGGTGTGTTACTTTCATGTGGCACAAACTCCTAGCCTTTTCCTGACACAGAGAGACACGGCCTGCCTGCTTCGACCGCCTGCAGAAGAGCACGAGGATTCTGCCTCCCAAACTTCGTCCGCGTCCCTCCACACTGACCACCACCACCAGGAAAACACACGGCCTCTGACGGGACCGCTGCAAAAGTCCTCTAGTGAGTTAGCCACCTGATACTTGTGTGCCCTACAATCCATTTTCCCACTCAGTAGCCATTATTACATATTATTGAGATAAAATCAAAGTGATCATTTTGAAATGCCCATCAAAGCATGCTTGTTAGGGATACATTGCAAATATATTTTAAACTCCTGACGAAATCAACAACGTTCTGGAAACAAACTGAAATTTATAAAAGCAGGGTGAAACTAGAACAGATCAGTAACTATAGAAGAAACTGGAAAGATTAAAGAATTAGCACCAAAAAAAAGGTTCTGAACAGTGGCAGGGCCTTTTAATGCTTACCCACACCGGGCTCTCCTCTCTTTCTTGGCACAGGAGGACCACCCTTCCCACTCCCTGCAGTCGGACCATTGACTAGACTGTGAGCTGGAGTAACATGTGTCACTGAAGCAATTAATGGATGGTGTGGGAGCCCTCAGTACCTTCTGCCCCCACCACAGCAAATCCTGAGGCTCGGCGTTGAGATGGCAGTATTGTAACTTAATGTAGCCTCTGGGTGTTCATTTTTAAAACCTCCTTTCACCTTATTTTTCTATGCAATTATCTGCAAAATTAGAACCATATAGTAACAGTTTTGCATATTCATCACTTAAATATATTATTTTTCTTGTCAAGTAGTTGAAAATAATTTCATCGACTATTGAGAAAATGATTAAGATATTATACTGTAGATTGGAGAGTACAATCAATGTTGAGTATATCTCACCCACACTTTGAAAAGGAGCAAAAAAAACAAAACAAAACACTTTCTCTACATAATTTCCTTCTAGTCAATGTAAAAGTCTGCTAAATCTTAATGGAGAAAAACTAGAACTTTCCTGCCAAAGTCAGAAACAAGACACAACTGTATCATAAAAGCAAAACACGATCTTCTCTGCTTTTTGACATTGCACTGGAGATGCCACCCAAATGAGAAAAGAACACTAGATGGGAGTATTACCATTTGCAGACATTAATGAATTAAAAATGTGATGATCATCATAAGATCTGTGTGGTCTTCCCCTTCACTGAGTCAGGACTGATCTATGTGACCAATAGAATATGGCCAAACTAACCATATACAAGTTCCCAGACTAGGCTAGAAAGAATGCTCACTGTACCTTCTGTTTTGGTACTGGATGGCTTCCTCTGGGGGAAGGACATTTGAGCTGCCCTATGAAGACAGCCCATATGGAAAGGCACAGAGCCCCCACCCCAGACATCCAGCACTAACTTGACCATGTGAGGGAACTGCCTTGGAAGTGAGGCCTCTGGCCCAGTCAAGCCTTTGGGTGGCTGTGGCCCCAGCCAACGCCTGGCAACGAGACTGTGAACCAGAACCATGAAGCCACGCTGTTCTCTAATTCCTGACCTACAGAATTTTGGGATAATCTGTTATGCAACAAATGTAACACTGTGCTCTTTACTTCTATACGTATTATAAATCCTCTGTAACCCAATGTTTCGAAATAAAAAGTCAGCTAATTACAGAGAATCCTTTAAACAGAATTCCTCCATTCTTGTCAAATCAGACAAGAGGTTAAAATGATAGGAAGAAAGAATAAAACTCACTTCTTTATGTATAAGCTCACTGTCTCTTAGAAAACAGTTATCATATGGTATCTCGGTTAATCCTCTTAAAAAGCTTTATAAGGCAGAATTTATTATTCCTATTTTGTAAACAAGAGAATCAAGAAAAGCTCAGAGAAATTAGCAACTTGTCCAAGTTACACAGTGGTAGAGGCAAGATAAAGAAAGTCTGTTCTTTCCACCACGTCTCAAAGCCCTTCTGACCTTCTAACTTCTCCATCCAGCCCTCCAGGACCAAAGTTGCTAAGGTCCAAATGGGTCACTTTTGTACATAAATACCATCTTCCATCCCTTGCAAAACATCCCGCCGCTTTCCCTTTTCCCACCAACAGGCGCAGCGTCATTTAACATCACCCTTAACGCCAAGCAACCCGAAGCTGCTACAGGAAGGAAAATAGACAAGAGCTCAAAGCTCCAATTCACATCCAGATTTCTACGGAGCTCTGGATGGGGCTGTTCTTCAGGAAATGATTAGCAGATCTGACAGGGGATCAGATTCTCCAAAATTCCCTCTCTAACACTCTTTTCCTTTCAAAGTTAAAGGGGAGAAGAGAGAGGATTATACAAACCAATATAATGATACTATCTTTACTTCTTTGTTCCCAAGGGCAAATTGTATAACTGAGCATTGCATATCATTTAAGTCACCAAAATTCATTTCCAAATGTATTCTTAAAAAGAAAGCCCTAATCTACTTTTTAGAGTCTAAAGGTCAAAAGGCAGGTTGTGGCAAGGCTGGGACTCGGACACACTGTCTCCAAAGCCCACCTCCTGACCACGTCACACAAGAAGGAAAAAACCCCCACAAACATCATCCAACAAATAAAGCCTAAATGCAAATGTATTGTCTTAAATTCTCCTTTCTGAGTCAATCTGAGCATGGGCTTTCGGCTTGATTCTGTGAGGTTAAAATGGCAAACGAGAACTTGCCATTTTCCCATATCTCGGTGAAAAAGAACTGATGTGCAGAGAAAATGAATACAGAGGACATCTATACTCCTTTCAAAGCTGTTTCTGAAAACAGTTGCGCGGGGAGGGGATGGGGTGGACAGCCACAATTTCCATACTACAGAAAGAACAAGGAAATAGGGACTCTGGAACTAACTTCCAGGACATATTTCTCAGGCTTAAAATAGGCTTGACCTTAGGACTGTCATGAGAAAAGCCAGAACAAATGAAGTCATCATATATAAACTGTTCTCAAGAACATGCTAGTGGGCACGGAACCAGGTTAAGGGACACTGACTGATTAGCCAATACTGCTTCCCTCTTCCAGCTCAGAAGTTTTCTATAGGTCACACTTTAAAGCTATTAAAGTCACTTTGCATAGCCTCAAAAATGTTCCATGCAACTTCATGGGCGCTTCAACCTCATGACCCCTTAAAGCTTTCACTTCTCTGAACTGAAAGTTGAAAAGGGTGGTGGGGGAAAAGGCTGCTGCCTTTGAAGTCAGTCCACTCAGTTCGTTCATTTGACAAATACCAGCGGGTGTAGACACATGGCTGGCAAAGCAAGGCCCAGCCTCTCTCTCCCGCCGAGCGTACCCATCACGAGAGGCGGTCACACACACACACACAGACATGTGAAGTCAGAGCTGTGCTCCGGGACGTGGTGCCGACAGAGACTGTAAGAGGAAACTGGCCCCTGCATGTGTGGGGAAGGAGGGAAACAGCCTCTCAGGGGAGACCCATGGGATGAACAGGAATCAAGTGAGAACGGAGTAAAGACAATTTTAGACCGAGGTAAAAGCGCATGCCACGTCCCGAAACCAGAGGACATTCATAAAAATTCTGGCTCAAACATAATACATACTAAGGTTTCTAATACAAATTTTTATTGAAGGTTAACATACTTACAGAAAAAAATTATAAATCATAAGTGGGTAACTTGGTGAAATGGCACAAAACGAACTCACCTGTCTACCATCTAGGTCAAGAAACAGCATTACCGAACTCAGAAGCCCTCACGCTCTTTTCCAGAAGTCAGCACCACCTTTAACTCCCGGCACCAGACCTCTGCCTGATTCTGAACTTGGTATAAAGCAAATCACATAGTGAGGAATCTTGTTTGGCTTCTTTCAGTCGACACTTCACTTGTGAAATTCAAGGATGCTCTTGCATGTAACAGTGTTTCATTCATTTCTTTTGCTATAGAACAGGGGTTCCCAACCCCTGGGCTGTGGACCGGCACCGGTCTGTGTCCTGTTAGGAACCAGGCCACTCAGCAGGAGGTGAGCAGTGGGCGAGCAAGCGAAGCGAAGCTTCACTGTATTTGCAGCCGCTCCCGAGCAGCCCCACCTCAGATCAGGCATTAGACTCTCATAGGAGCACCGGTCCCTGGGGCCAGGAAGGTTGGGGACAACTGCATACAGTATTTTGTTGTATGCTTATATCACAACTTATTCTCCTTCGGATGGACTTTGGCATTACTTCTAGTTTTTCGCTATTATGAACAGCACTGCTGTGAACAGTCTAGTATGTGACTCTGGCAAATATATGTATACACCTCTGTTGGGTATATGTCTTGGAGCAGAACTGGTGGATGACAGAATATGCACATGTTCAACTTTAGTAAATACTGCCAGTTTTCCAAAGTAATCTTACCCATTTATATTCCCACCAACAGCATCTGACACCAGCATTTTTGTTCAACTGGTTTTTGTCAGAACAGACAATATAACCCACCACAGTCTAGAGAAAATCTGAACTTTTGTGAAAATTGGCCGTGTAAAACAATGAAATCCCTGCGTATTGTCCTTTACATGGATTTTATCATGTATCACTCAAAATTCCTAAATTTTATAATAAGTAAGTGCTCAGGACGACAAATGCCATTACAAAAAGAGATCCATAACATCCTTACTTCCAGGTCAGGGAACAGACATTCAGAAGTAGTATTTTGTTGGCCTCATTATAAAACTTCCTGTGTCACCTACAGCCCAAAATGGCTTTCTAACAGTCACTTTCAAAAGAAAAGAGGCCTGGTTTTTACGTCACTTGTTTGGAAAGATAGAGAAGAGAAGAGAGCAAGAATGCTCTGCAGGCTGCTTTCAGACTCCCTTTATCTGGTCACAAAGTAAAAATTACTCTTCGACTCTCCCACCCTTCTCCACTTGGAGTATCCTCGCCCCCGAAACAACAAAACATCACAACAAACACACTCACAACCCAGGAAGAATGAGGAAAAGGAGGGAGAAAGAAGCTGGGTGAAGGACACTTCCTTTTTCTTTTTACAGGACTCAAAAGCGATCCCTCCCCATGCGCCCATTGTCAGAACAGGAACCCTAAAGACAAAGAACGGGCTGGCCCGGGAGGCGTCCCGCAGCCCACACTCACGAAGGCGGAGTACGTGCCTGGCTCCTAGACAGGGGGACAGGGAGGCTCCCTGTCAGGAAGGGCACCGAGTGCCCAGCAAAAAATCCTGCAGGCACCGCTTTAGGGAGATTCAGCAAGCAGGGGCAGCGTGAGGTGGGGTGGGTGGAAGGCAGCAGCGAAGGGCCCGGCAGACGCACCAGCAGTGGGAGGAGGTCCATGTCAGGTGGCAGGATCTCATCTTTGGGGCCTGGGGTCAGAAAGTGGATGGCTGAACGCAAAGGAGCCTAAGCTATGGGAAACCGGGGCGCTGGCAGGTAGCCAGGACAAAGAAGAAGAATTTAAGATGGGAGTGTGCCCACAGCAACAAGGCCCAGTAATTAGAAATGGGACTGAGTCCCAGAGCATGGAACTGGAACAGAATGACTTCAATTTTCTCCAACTGAATTTGGAGAAGTGATTACGCGGGGGGCCGGGGGAGGGGGACTGGCGGAGTCTAACAAATCTAGCCAGTGCTCACGGAGAAAGGCAGTGACAGGGGGCCAGACAGACTGAGAGCAGGCATCTGAGAATATACCGAAACAGACATAATTAACCTATATTTCACTGTCACAACACAGCAAACGTCGCCAGGCTTCTGCCACCTCCCTGGGCCACTAAATGCGCAGGCACAGAAACTACTGGGAAAGCTCTGAAATAAGCCTTCCCGAAGGCCACAGCTGCCGCCCTCTGCGCCACTCCACCAGGGGGAGGCTGCCTCTGACTCCTCGACTGTGACTCCCAGACGCTCCGTCTACCTCCAGCCCTCGGGGATGCACATCCCCCAGTGATGCAACAGGCCGCACATATTCATTAAGGGCCTTGGTACCTCGAGCTCAGTCTTCTGCACTCCAAATCCTGTCATCACTCTGGGAATGCCAAGGTTCACGTGGCAACCCCAGTGCAGTAAGAGTACAAGCAAGAATAGACAACCAAAAACAGACACCCCAAAGATATGAAAAAAGGTGAAAATATAAACCACCGCGCCACGCGCTGCTGCGAGAGTGTAAGGGTCTACGGCTCCAAGCAGCCCTGCACATCGGGCACTGCGCTAAGCACTAACCTGCTGCTCCCTGAAGTGAGGCCTCCTCCCCCTGCTCTCCGAGGCTCCCAGGCCTCTAGTGTCTGCTGCTTCTGTCAAACCCACACACACAGCCCTCACTCTTGCTCCCTTGTCTGCCTTGTCAGTAGCTAGAGGACGTTCTGAGAAACGCACAGCTCCATTCCAGATCAGTCCAACATCCATCTCATGCCCACACACACAAGACCGGCCATGCACTGAGACCACGTGCCTGCAGAATGGTATGTAGATGTGCGCTGTCCAACCACCTGGGTGCCAAGTGCAGCCCAGCGTGCTGTCTCTATGTCCCCGATCACTCCTTCTCCCTTCCTCAGAGGGGCCATTCTGAAAGTTCTCCCTCGAGCCAGCTGCCCTAACCCCCTCCTCCCACTCAGCCCAACTGCTTATCCCCATTTCAGTAAGCAATCCTAAAACATTTACCATAAGCAATTTAAAAAGGCAAACTAGAAAAAAAAAAAAGTTATTTGTCATAAATGACTAATGGATTAATAAGATTCTTAATTTTTAAAAGATCCCATACAATTTGAAAAAAAGCCCTCCAATTCTTCAATAAGAAATGGCCAAAGTAATGGACAACATATAAGAGAAATTACAAATGGTTGATAAAATTGATAATAACACATTCTCCCAGAAGACCTACCTTGGCCATCCCTGCAGTCCACATATAGCATGTGCCCTCGGCTGGCACCGAGGGACGCTCACCCCATATTTATTAGGAAAACGTTGAGAGCCTTGTCCCTTAAAAAGAGACCCAGGACAGCAATTTCTTTAGGCCTCAGCTCAGAAACTCCACTTCTGAGTCACTAGCTTGTGTTAAATCTCAGGGATCTGGGACTGTCTTCCTATTTGTTGAGACTGTGGAAGCTCAGAATCAAATGTGACCCTACCCCTGGCCACCATGCAAGTCCCTGTGGTATGCACTGCCCATGTGACCTGACTCCTGACTTCTGTGATGAGTCCACCCCTGTGTTTCCCTGGCCCCCATTCCCTTCTGGGCTATCATTTTCATCCTATAGTAAATATTCTTTAAGTCGGGGTGAATCTTTACTGAAACAAAGCAAGGTAGTTCCAATACTGAGGTTATCATCCTTCTGCTGGTCCCCATATTCTGAGAAGGATGAGTCAGGTTGGACTTTCACAGTTTACGTTTGTCACCACAGCTGAATGAGGTGTCTGTGTGCTGAGCTAACAGTTTTGGGCTGTGTAAATTAGCTTCTTGAGCAACAATTCCTAAAATACTTAACAGGTCATTACCAATTGCCTGCCCGAACACCATGGAATTCTCTCAATGTGTTCTTTCAGGAACACGATGTGCCGTTTTTTTTTTCAAAATGGAGGTGCTATAAAAATCAACAAATTTGAAAAACTGTTCACATTTCAAAAGGGCTTGGAACATTGGAACTCAAGAAATAAAGAATTCCTATATGATATAGAAAAAATACACAGCTATAAATCAAATGCCTTCTGCAATGTGTATGATCTATTTATTCCATGTACTTTCTTGATAAAAAGAAAAATTTTAGAGAAGTTGCTAAAATAAAACATGGAAAAAGAAAGCATGTGAACTATGTTCCATTCATTTTAGTGGAAGAGAAATAAAATATCACCATTTATTCTTCAATAAAACTATCATTCAATCCAGAGGCAAACCATTGCCTAAAAGTAAAATAAGAATTTCATCACGGTTGTAATCACAGGAAATTGGAAGTCAAACTAGGATAACATCAGTTCGGACTCTGATTGGGTGCTGAAGTATTTGAGGAAACATCACAGACATTATAGCAACAAAAAGAAGTAGAACTTAGAGATCCAGATTCTATCCTCTCTCTGTCCTTGCTCCTCTGCCATTTCGTAAGTTTTATCAATCAGGATGCTTTTAGTTGCAAGTAAAGAAAATTAACCTCAAATTACTATGCAATAACGTGAATTTATGGGCTCATGTAAACGCAAAGCCCAGAGTGAAATCTTGTGAACCTCTGGCAAGGCTCAACGGGACTCCAGAACTCGTAAGTGGGACCAGAGGAACTCAACATCCTGCCTTAGGCCTGGGTTAGGTGTCTATTACTGAACCAATAGTTCGGGGCAAGGAGGACTTTGGAGACCAAGCTTCACAACTGCTACGCATGGAAGCAGGGAAAAGGGGAAGAGTTACAAATGTCACCAAAGAGGTGTGGCAGAGATGGCCAGCAGTCCAAACCCAGTTCCTCTTCTTCCCGGGCACGTACAGACAGATCCTATTTCCCAGCCTTTACTGAAGTTGACTGTGGCCAAGCAGCCAATGGAACAAACTGACATGGATCCCTTAAAACCTCTCACCCACAACCCTTCATGCTCTTTCCCATCTGCGAGCTTGTCCATGCAGACATGCACGGTGACCTTGGGGCCCGCATGTTGAAGATGGCAGAGCTCCCAGATGGAAGGAGCCTCAGTCTCCGAATCACCACTCTGAGAAGAGTCCTGCACTATTCGGGGACACTTATTTTAAATTTTACATGACTGAGAAACCTCTGTCAAGGTTGAGACTTTTGTGTATTTGGGGTTTGTTAGAACAGTTAGCCTACTCTAACAGGTGAAGAAATTAAGACCCACGAAGTTGGGTGACTTGCCCAAGAAACAGTTAGCTGATGAAACAGAAACAGGAAAACACAGGATGCGATGACCTCAACACTGGGATGCAAAGACAGAATGATAACAACAGCTCTGAAAGCACTGACTAAAAAGAGAAGTAATGTAATACAGCCATTAAATATCTTTTAGGCACAATATGCAAGTAAGGGAGGAGGTCAACTGGGAAGCCTTTCTATGTCAAAACTTGTTGAAATTTCCCCACAAGTTATTATCCATTCTTCTCTTAGCAAACAATAAATGGAAAGTTTCTCAGATAACTCAGAAGCCAAACTGTCTCAGATTCATAATTAAGAACAATAAAAATTTCTCATTACACATAAAAGTGGTATGAATTCTTAAGATGAAATGCGTCGGGGGCCTTGGGCTGAACCCCAGGGCAGGGGCAGCTGTCGTTCTGTCTGACCAGCGCCTACCCCCCCATCCCCACCCATCCCACACTCCCTCCGAGAGCTGCTCACCCATCCCACACTCCCTCCGAGAGCTGCTCCTTCCCATCCAACTACTCCATCCATGAAAGCTACTGCCCATCATAGATGCTACCCGCTGGCTTCGCTGTTGGGGCAGGAGGCACCCTAAGCCAGGCCCGGCTTAGTTCTTCCCAGGGACTTTCATATTGGAATGAAAGGAAGAGAGAGGCTCTCCAAGGATGAAGCTGGGAAACGTGAGGCTGTCGATGGGCTGTTTCCTGCTGAGCAGAAAAAAGCAGCCCAAGAAAATGAAGATGACAGCAAGGGAGAGAGAAAGATGGAGCACAGGTCCTGGCTTCATCTGTCCCAGAGGCTGGCACACCCTGGTCCTGCCCCTGGTTTGGCTGTATAAGCCAACATTAGTGGCCCACGAATTTCACTTTTGGCCTCCGCTAGTTTAGATTAGGTTGGTGTCATTATAGTCAAAAGAATCCTGACCAATATAATTAGGAAAATTATCTCAAAAAACAGACAAACAAGAAATATTCATGGCATCCCACAAATCTTAAAAAGTAAAATGAAAAATACAGAACTAGCAAAGTCTCGTATGGACTCTGGAGCCAGGCCACGGTGCTGTATCCCAGTGCTGCCAGTCAACAGCAAGGAAACCGTGCGCAAACTGTCTAACCTCCCCCTTGGCTCAGTTTTCTTACTCTTAAAGGTGAACTGTTAAGGTAACACCAAGCCCACTGGGTTTTCATAAAGATTAAATTAGTTAATACGAGAAAGTACTGAGCACAGTACCTGGTATGTAGTAAACATTCAACACATGACCATTTTACTGTTATATCAATCTTAGTTGATTTCTAGGTTAGTGAGCCATGTTTTCGTTGGACTGGCGAGAGAGAGATGGGTTTAGGGGGAAAGGGATTAAGAGGTACATATTGGTAGTTACAAAACAGTCATGGGGATGTAGAGTACAGCATGGGGAATAGAGTCAGTAGTATTATAATAATTATGTATGGCATCAGACGAGTCCTGGATTTCTTGGGGTGATCACTTCACAAGGTATATAAATGTCTAATCAATGTATTGTACAGCTTGAAATAATAGACTATTGTATATCAACTAATTTTTTTAAACGCCCAGAGGTCCTTAAGTCCCTGGGAGTGTGAATACTTGTGGGGTTGGGTGTGTAAGGCACAGGCTGAAGCCACAGAGGGGTCAGGAACCACATCAGGCTGGGTTTTGCAGGCCAAGGCAACGACTCTGGATTTGGCAGTGGGGAGCTACGGAGGGTTTTGAGCAGGAATGGCACAATCGGGTTTGCAGATGTTCACTCTGTGCCATCTCTGAACCTCTGCACGTGGGGTTTGGTTGTCTGAGAACCAAAGAAATGAAGTCTGAAGGTCTGCTCCTCAGAAGAATGGCTTAGGTGGCGCAGAAATTCCAGAAAATGTCCTCGTGAGGGAGAAATTCTTAGCAGGCAGATCACTTTAGAAACCTGGCTCCACAGCAGCAGAGAAGACTAAGAATGCTGGGGACAGGGGCAAAGCCCTCATGCCACTGCTCAGAAACTGCTGGCTCCAAAGCAACCTGGTGGGGAGCAGCCAGAGCCCAGTGTAGGTATCCTGCCTGCAGGGCTTTCGGGAGCCCCCCATGGGACCGGCACACTGCTCCGCCTGGCCGTGTCTGCGCACTGGACGAGCAACCTCAATTCATGTTAGCCCTTACCAGAGAGGCCAGCCAGCCAGCCTACACGACTGTACTCCAGTGGAAACTGCAGTAGCAAAGCTAGCCCTAGAAATAACTGAACCTAAACCAAATCACGTGATTACCCAAGAGAGTCACTGTGGGATCTGAAGCTGTCCTACACGGCAGAAATATTCTTGGCCTCTTAAGACAAACACAGCTTTTGGCGCTGAAACTGTTTTTTGGTTTACGGGCCAGAAAAGCAGTCCATCCGTTTACTTTTCCATTATCAGTATATCCAGCGGCACTGAAAGGATTATGACAAGAGCTTCCTTCTCTACTGACCCAGCGATGAGAAAGCGATTCTGATTAACAAGCAAAGAGAAACAAGAAAAGTCTGTCACTTCTATGGAATCTTCCCACATCTTCTCGTATACACTCATTTTACATAAAAGGAACTGGGATCCTCAGGCGAACTACATGATTTGCTCCGGCTCACAGTGAAATAAGTACCAAAGCCAGAATCCGAACTCAAAGCTTCTGACTCCACTTCTCCTGCCCTCTTCGACTGTACCACAGCAGTGGTACATTCAGATACCTCAACAGGCCCTGGAGCATCAGGGGATAGGGAGACACGCACAATCAGAGGCAAGCCTACTCTCTAGCGAGTGCATCGTCCAAAAAGGAGGCTAACCTCACTCGCCTTCACGTGACCGGCCAACGCCGAGTGCAGCCCCTGACCCACAGTGCAGCGAGTGAATGTGCGCAGTCTGAACTTAGGAAGACTCCACTAATCGACAAAGAATTAGTGACCTCCTATCGCAAAACTTACCAAATTGGAGTTCCTGTATGATGGAGAATTGATGACAGAATGTCCACAATCGGGAGAAGGGGACTAGAGGGCCACTAGATCACTTTCCAGCTCAGAGTCTCTGAAAACCATTTTCACTATAGATGTTAGTGTCTAATGCAAGTATTGATGTTTGTCGGTATTAAAAATAAATATGTGTTTGCTCATATTGTCAACTATCAATTATCACAATCAGGGCACTCCGAGCCTTCTGACGACACTGCTGGATCACAGTGCCAGGACCCCAAGCCTGCTTTCACTCTCAAGCAGGGCTTCACTGCAGCTCACCCCACTTGGAACTTTCGGCTTTTCAAGACCCTGTTTCTTAACACAAGAATAACAAAGACATGGCATAAGGCTTTGGGAGGAAAAAGGAACAACGAGGCTTCCTGCTTTTATCTAAAAATGTTATGACAGTAAAGGAAGCTGGTCAAATATGCAGTGAATGACTACATAGATACTGTAGGTTTCATCACATGCCAACCCCAACTCCAAATATGTGGGTTACAAACCAAGAAGAAAAAATTGGTATCTGCACTAGGCTTTAAAACGAAAACGGAACCATTTTGCAATAATCAAGAAATTCCACTAATGATATCCAAGCTCAAAAATTCCAGGTATTCGATTTCATTATTGCTTTGAATACAATAAAACCACCAAATATGAGTACACTTTGCAAACCTGCACTAGCGGGCCAAGCAGACAGTCTGACGCCCAGGCCGCTCAGTGCAAGGAGCAGAGGTGGAACCACCTCCACTGCCCGTGAATATAAAAGGTACCAGGGGTTAAGGGGCAAGTGCTCGGATGATGTTCTTGTCCCACCTTTGCCAATACTTGCAGTGTAATATTGGACATGTCTCCTAAATCTCTTAGGGCTTCAATTTCCTCCTCCATAAAATGAGGAAGTTGGATATGGTAAAGTCAAAGGTCCTATTAAGGAATAAAATTCTAAGAAAATGAAAGATTTCAATAAGTAAATGAAAGTTATCTGAGCCAAATTTATAAATTAGAATTGTTTAAATCAACACTGAAAATAGATTCTACTTCTAAAAATAAATCCTAAGAAAATGGTAACAGATAGGAAGATTTATGTAAGAAGATGCACATGGCAATATTGGTATCATTATATAAATTGTGTTTTGAAGAAATTTTAATGACATGGGAGAATAACTGCTACTTACTTATTAAATTTAAAAGCAGGGTATAAAACTATACAGAAGTACTTATCTAAAATTTACATTAAAAATTTTTAATTTAAAATTCCCTATGCATGCATAGGAAAAAAGAATGCAAGGAGTTATTATTTTATATATCACATACATATTAATATAAAAATATTACAAGGGGTATTGCTAGGTATAAACTACGGAGAGCTTTGCTTTCATTCATGAACACAGACAAGAAAACTACTTTATATTATGGCACACTGAATTCAACAGTATGTGTTAAAGTTTTGGTTTTTTAAAAATTATCTGTAACAAGCATGCAGAATTTATTTTAGGAATGCAAATTCTTTTTCATATCAAAAATCAAACTAGGCCATGTAGCATCAATAATTCCAAGAATTATGTGATTATCTCATTAGATGAAAAAACAAAAACAACAAAAAAAAACCAGGCTCGTGATAAAATGACATTTCTGATTTTTAAAAACACTCATAGTAAACAGGACCTAGAAAGCTATTTCTGTAACATAATAAAACATATGAAAACATATTGCCTTTAAACCAACAGCCAGTATCACACCTAAGGGTAGAGGACCAGATACATTACCATTAAAATCAGGATAAAATAAAGATGTATACCAACACCATTATTATTCAACAATGTTCTGAAGCCCCAATCTAATCAGGAAACACAGATTTAAAAGTATTACTTTTGGACAGGAAAACCCAAAATCATCAGCCAGCTAAAAAACATTTATCTCAAAAATACAAGATACCATACACTTAAGATTTATCTATTGCACAATAAACAAAACAATCAACTGAAAAACTATTAAGAACGTTTAGTAAAATTCAGCAACATCGATATATTTTAACTGATTAAAAGAGTTAGTAAAAAAAGATTCTGACTGCAACAGAATTATCCTAAAAAGAATATGACCCATATGAAAATGCCTAGAATAAGATAAATGAATAATAAACATTACAGTCATGGACAGGAAGAATTACATAAAGCTATCAATTCTTTCCAAATTATGGTGGATTTAACCTCAATATAATCGAAATTACCCCCAAATTTGGGGATAGCATAAAATCATTCTAAAATCGATGCAGATATAGACAAGAATGGATTAAGAAAGTTTTTTGTCAATGGAGCAAATGAGAAAAAGGATTGACCTTATCGGACATCATTAAGTCATATTATAAAGCTATAAAAATGAAATCAGTGCTGTAACAGTGCAAGCAAGAGTAGACAACCAAAAACAGACACCCCAAAGATATGAAAAAGGTGAAAATATAAACCAGTCAAAAATAAAAAGAATGATTCACATAAAAGGTACTGGAACAATAGCTAGCTATTTCAGAGAGCTAATATCTTTACCTCACACAATATACCCAAAATAAATGTCAAATTTAAAAAATGGAATGTTGAAATTAAATTTAAAAATTTATGAATTTAACTATTATATATTTGGGTGGTTAATCCGTGTGCCCAGAATTATATGCAAAAAGAGTAAAATTTTAAAAAATTCATTATTATTTGTGGCAACAACTCATTATTAAAACTGTTAAAGGGAAAGATTAAGCATGTATCCTGCCTTTCTAGCAGGAACTCTATTTTATTAGCCCCAAGTGATGAAGGAAATGTCTACTACACAGAGTACCACCCACCACTGCGTTGTACAGAAGTAACTAAATAGGAAACATCGTGTATTACTCCTAATCAGATTTTTTATTTTAGATAAGAATTACCAATTGGTGCTGAAAGAAAGAAAGAAAAAGACAGACAGACAGCCTTAGGTAAATAGCCTTACTGACATGCACATTTGTATAGTGCCAAGTGCCACACAGGTCACTTTCTGGTCACGTGAGGGGAACCTAATGGAGGAGTGGAGGGATCTGACCGGCATCGCCCCACCCATTGGTCAATCTGAACATCTGTAATGGTGGGTCGATCAGGTACTGTGTGTCTTCTGATGTGATGATGTGTGAACCACGAGTGATGTATTCTAACCAAAAACATTGAACTTGAATTCATATGAAGCACTAAAACAAATTTCGAAGTTGGGACAAAGTGGTCAGATCTCCTTAACAAATCCGTGTGATTAAAAACGTGGGGGGCTATGCTAGGTTAAAAAAAAATGTAAAGATGTAAGGGCCTTAACAAACAGATGTAATGCAGGGGACATTTCTGGGATCATGTGTGATATTACTGTGGTAGGACATGGGTATTAGATAAGGTAAAGAAAACTGCAGAAATGGAAATGTACAGATTATTGGCTGAAAAAAGTCCATTACAAAACAGTATGTACTTACGGTGTTTCCTGAAAAAAATTAAAAACAGAATTACCATAATCATCCAATAATTCCACTCCTGGGTATTTGTGTATATATACCCGCAATAATTTTTATACCCATGTTCGTAGCAGCACTATTCACAATAACCAAAAGTGGAAACAACCAAAGCATCCATCAATGGGTGAATAGATAAAATGTGGTATGTACATACAATGGAATATTATTTAGCCTTAAAAAAAGAATGAAACTCTGATATATGGATGAACCCTGAAGACATTATGTTAAGTGAAATAAGCCAATCACAAAAGTATAAATACTATAAGATTCCACTTAGATGAGGAACATAGAGTAGTCAAACGTAGAATGGTGATTGACTGCCAAGGGCTGGAGGGAGGAGGGACTATGGAGGTAGTGTTTAATGGGTATGAAGTTTCAGTTTGGGAAGATGAAAAAGTTCTAGAGATGGACAATGGTGGTGGTTACACAACAATATGAATGCATTTAATGCCACTGAACTACATACACACTTATAAATTATTTAAGTGGCAAATTTCATGTATCTTTTACCACAATTTCTAAAATAAATACATAGAAGGGTAACATGTTACAATAAATGAATCTCTAGGTGGTAAAAATTGCATTTCGGCGCTTGCTAATTTTCTACAATACACATACTCTTTCCGTAATAAAAGATGTATAAAGCAAATGAAATAAACATAAAAGGAAAAATGCTAGATTTGATTTCATAAAAATATAAAGCATCTACAATTTTTAAAATACATCTAATAAAAAGACTAGAGAAAAAAGATTTGCAATAAGCATAAGAGATCAGAATTTAACTCCCAAACACATTAAAAAGCTCTTATAAAATTTTTTAAACTCTAAAACCCATAGAGGGAAATAGGCAACCAGAAAAATAATTCACAGAAGATAAAAGTTCAAGTGTCCAAAGCGCACTTGGAATAAAAAAGACAGTAGATGAAATAAATTCAAATTAAAATACCAATAAAATACCACTCTCTCTCTCAATAACACTGTCGAAAGCAAAACAAATGCTTTCATGTGCCCTTGTACTACTAAAATTTGATCACATCTTTCTGATGGGCAATTTAACAACACATAGCATCAGCTTTGAAAAGTTAATAGTCACAATACTATGAACTAGTGATGCATAAAACATAGATCTGAGAAACATAATGCTGAAAGAAAGGTACATAAAAGAGTACATAGCATATAATTCTACTTATGTGAAGTTCTAGAACAGACAAAGCTAATCAGTGGGGGGAAATTACCAGGGTAGCTGCCCGGGAAGCAGCACGAAGGAAATTTCTAGGGTGATGCTAATGTTCTACACCCTGAAAGAGGTTTCGATTACACAGGTATACATACGTATTTGTCAGGACTCAGCAAATGGACAAGAAATATTTGTGAATTTCATGGCATGTAAATTTTGCCTTGAAAGAAAAAGATTCTAAACAAATATCGAACTCTAATTAATGAGATGCATGCCACGCTATTTACTGGAAAGCGTGCTGACGTTTGCATTTACTTTAAGTGTGTGAAAGAAAAAGGAGATGGCTAGATAGAATGATGGCTGGGTGAACGGTGATAAAGCAAGCCCAGAAAGACGCTAATGTAAAACTCCTTCAGGAATTTTTTTATAAAGTTAAAACTACTAAAAGACAGGGAAAAGTCATGAGGCAAACTTCTGGAGTGCCAGAAATGTTGTGTCTTGATCCAGATGGTGGTTATATACAGCATACATGGGTAAAATTTTATCGAGCTGTGTGCACTTTAAGGTTTTGTACACTTTGCCGACTGCATTTACACCTGAATTAAAAAATATTTTAAATAAACAGCGATCATAATAAGACTTTCAAGTGTATATAATTAAGATCCTCAAAGAGATAAGGGAGTATGCTGCAACCGAAAAACATAAATAAGTAGTTATGACTAAACCTTAAATCCTGAACGCACAAACTTGTCTAATTTAAAACCCAGTGGGCTAGAGAGCTGAGCAGAGCTCGAGGAATGAATCAGCGTTCTGGAAGTGGGCTGAAGAATCCTCGAGACTCGTGCGCAGTGATGGGAAGCGAGAGAAAGTGAAGAGACATGGAGGGCAACCAAGATGTGTCTAAACCCCATCTCTTGGAGGGAGCTGCGTAAGAAAAAAAAAATGAGGAAATGGAAGGGGGACATTTGATATAAGAAATAACAGCTAAGCGTTTCCTAGAACTAAAGAACAAAACTGTTTAAAAAATAGTTTTTAATTATTTAAAGTAACCTACATTGAAGGAGAAACCACACCATTTTGAGAACCTCTCTACTATGTAATTAAGGGATCCTCATTCTTTTCCATATTTTTCACGTTTTCCACAATGACCATTACTTTTATAATGAGGAAAAATAAATTTACTTTTATAAAATGAATCCCAAACCAAGAGATGAGAGAGGCTTTTTAAAGAACTCCCTAACTTCTCTTTCCTCTGATTTCCGCCTATGCCACTGCAGTGAACCTGTTTCTGTAACTCGTCAGACAAACTTGAGCAAGTCATTTGATCTCTTTAAATTTCTGCTTCTTTAGGTCTTCAACAGGGAAAATAAAATCTACCTTCCTACCTCACAGGAGTGTGGGGAACATCAAATGACATATAAAGATAGCACTTGGTAAACCATAAAGCAGTGCTATCCTGGTCCATCTAAGCTGGTAAAGCCCAACCTGTCACCCTCCACTTCGCTCAGCCCTCGCTCCCCAAATCCAATCTGGTCTCTGGCCTGTCAGCTTTTCCTTAGCTCGTTCCCCACTTTCCCAAACCACCCGACAACTACGACGCTGGTTATACCTGGCCATACCTTGTGCCTGAACCAGTGCAGTAGGCCCCTGGGTGGTACCTCGCCTCTAGCTTTTCCTTACCCTACCCACTGCAATTTCCTCTGAAACTTAAACTTCATAAAATGTATTTATCCTTTAACCACCCTGCTGAAAATGAAAAGCCTTTGGGAGTTCTCTGAGGTTGAACTGCAAACTCCTCAATCTGGCTTGTAGGGCCTCCACCCTGTCCCTGGTCAGCCTCCTCGCAGTCTGCCGGACAAGCCAGCGCCCCCCACCGCCATACACATCTCTTCCTACCCAGGTCCTCCCAGTCTTCTGAGCCCAGGTCAAACCTCTCCCTCCCTTCTTCTCTCTGCACCTTATGACCAATCCAGACCAAGCTCCTGACGGTTCTCCGAGCACCTGCTCTGCCCCTCTGGCACCACCACCACTCTAGGCCAGAGGCCTGCCTCACCCTCCCAGAGAGGACCACTTGTGCCCTGAGGACGGGGCCTGGCACAGTCCTCCTATAGCCTCTACACTAGGCACTGAAATTAACCTGCTAATCACTTTAGTCCTTAAAATAAACTTTTTTTTTACCTAATTCAAGCTTTTAATATCTATGTATACATGTATATTATATATATTCCTATATAATGTACTGTTTAGCTATTAAACTTTACAAATTCTTCTATAACTTCTTTCTTTCAACATTAAATTTCTGAGGTTTTGTTGTTTTTGTTTTTGTTTTTTGAAATTGATCTACATTGATACTTTTGGCTATAATCCATTCATTTTCGAAGCTGTAAACTAGCCTACTGAGCACATCACACAACTTATTTATCCATTATGTTGTTGATGAACAGCTGAGTTTAATTAAAAAGTTTAGTTATTAAAAGCAGTGCTGCTATGAACACTCTCATACGTGTTTCTGGGTTACGTGTGTAAGAGTTTCTAGGAGTGAAACTGCTAGGTCGCATGTTCAGCGCTCCTTGGTAATGACGAGGGTTCTCCCAAGGGCGGCACTGATTTACTCTTCTGCCTGCAGTGTTGAAGAGTCCTCAGAAGACTGCCACGCTTATAAATGTCTGCCAATCTGGTGGGTGTAAAGTGTGACCTCACTGTGGTTTTCATCTGCATTTCCCTAGTGAGGCTGGACATCTTTTCATACAGTAGCCACTTGGTTTCCTCTTTAGTGACATGCCTGTTCAAGTCTTTTTCTTATTGACTTGTTGGCGGCCTGTATATACTCTGGACACTCATCCTTTGTTGGTATTGCATGTTAGAAATTTCTTCTCCCAGCCCATGGCTTTCCTTCATTTTCACCCTCTTTTGATGAGAGGCTATTGAAGGCAGCTGAATTTATCAACACTTTCCTTTATGGTAAATGGTTTGTGTAACTTGTTTAATGAGTCCTTCCCTCCCAAAGGTCATGACGATATTTATGTTTCCTTTTAATAAAAAAAAAATATTAAAATTAAAACTTCAAAAAGGAAGTTATATGATCAATAAGCACATAAAAAGTACTCAAAATTATTAGCCATCAAGGAAATAACAATCGAAACCATGAGATACCATCACACACCCACCAGAATGGCTAAAATTAAAAGACTGATAATATCAAACGGTGGCAAGGATGTGGAGCAACTCAACTTTTGTTATGCATTGTTGGCAGGAGAGTGAAACAGTATAACTGGCTTGGAAAAAAGTCAAGCAGTTTCTTAAAAAGCTGAACAGATAGCTTTCATCTACCCAGCAATTCTACTTCTTGGTATTTACCCAAGGGAAATGAAAGCATATGTCCACAAAATAATAACCCTAGAATATTCATAGCAGCTTTATTCTTAATAGCCCAGAAATAGAAACAGCCCTGGTACCCATCAACAATAGAATGGATAAATGAAATGTGACTTAGTAATACAACAGAATACTATTTAGCAAGAAAAAAAAAAAACCTACTGACTCATGCAATACAGATGACTCTCAAAAATACTATGAGTTAAAGAAACCTTACACACAAGAATACATACGTAAAGATTCTATTTATATGAAGCCTGGAAAAGGTGAAAAAAATTATAATGGAAAAATATCAGAACAGTGGTTGCCCTGGGTGGGGGTAGGAATGGGGAAGGAGCAGAGAGAACTTTCCGGGACAATGTTAATATTCTGTATCTTGACACATTTGCAGTACGCAGCTATATACATTTGTCCAAAAAAAAAAAAAAAAAAAAAACAAAGCAAATTTGAACTCTAGTAAGTGACACGCATATTGAAGTGTTTAGGGGTTCAGTACAGTGAAGTATGGAACTTACTTTAAAAATAAAATATACTGCTAGACAGATTAAGAAATGGAAAGATGTGATGAAGCAAACATGAGAAATTATTAACTGCAGAATCTAGGTGGTAGTCACACAGGTACAAATTCAACTTTGCTGGATGCTTGAGGTCTTTCACAATAAAATATGAAGGAAAAGCAGAAAAAACTTTTTTAAAAATTTGCTTTAGAAAAATAAGCAGACATTTCTGAGCAAAGTTTGTCTTTGAAAAAGGTAACCAAAAGAAAAAGACCAATCCTTACACGTGATAGTCCCCTGAAGTTTACAAAATGCTGTCACACAGACTATTTTAAGTGATCCTCACCAAAAGCCAGGTATTCTAGTCCCATTTTATGCTTCAGAAAACTTAGGATCAGAACTTGGCAAACATCATCCGGCAGACAGTTCCTGATGGAGCTGGACCCAAAACCAATGTCTCTGGCTCTTCCCCGACCTGTGCTGTTACAACCACACCTCACTGGAGAGCTGCCATCAACTCCAAATGTTTGAGGACTACATGGACACTGTCTGCCACCAGCCCTTTGCGTTGTCCCAGCACCAGAGAAGCGCCGACGCGGCTGCTATACTCACTAGCAGGACATGACAAGGAGACATACAGAGAAGAGCAAGAATTCAACAGACCAAAGGCTTATTTCCAACCCATACAGAATAAAAGCACTAGAAAGTCCCCCTCCTTGAGTTCTTTGAGACTATCCTCAAAGTTTGAGGAAATTTATGACATCCTTCCCGTCTGCGTGGATGAACAAAGTGCATCTGATGCCTGCGGCTGAGAAACTGCCATATAAAACCTGTCACAGCAGCTCTCTGATGACATAATCCACCAGCCTTCTCACTAGAGCAGGACAGAAGGAAAAAAGAAAGAGGGGACCCAGAAACAGTGCTCAAACCTAACAGGGACAAAATTAGAGACAAAGCTTTACTAATCACCCCAAAGATTAATCACTGGCTTCAAGGTATATTGGCTTTTGGTTAAAATGCATACGACACACCCCAACAATTTTTTTTAATTTTAAACAAGGTGACATAGAACCATGGAACACGAATAAAAGCCCTTATAGCCTTAGAAATTGGCATCTTTATGCAAATGTTAATTAGTGTGTCAAACATTGTGGGAACTGTAATGAAAGTAAGACACAGTCCTTGCCCTCAAGTGACCTCTAATTCAGCAGGAGGCTGAAAGACAAAAATCCTAGGCCCACAAGCACTACAGGGGACAGTCCCAAGAGCATAGAAAAGAGAGCACAAGTACAGTCAGGGGCTCAAGAAAGATTTCAGCTGGGCCTTGAAAACTCTGAGAGGATCTGTACATCCACAACTGCGGCGGGAGGGGCAGGGGGTACAGCCAGGCAAAGGTCGATGTTGGGAAGAACTGGCTCCGAGGGAACTCCTGGCTGAGGAAGGTTACCTGCAGCCTGAGCAGGAGGAAGAGGGATGCATGCCAACTCATTTCAGAGACCGAAGAGGATGAGATGCCTGATTTCAGAAGTTAGCTGGCGCAGGGCTGGATATGGCTGCAACTTCCACAAACATGAGAACCTGAGGTAGGACTGGAACCAAGTTCCCCAGGAAGTCAAGACTTAACAAAATCCTAATAATGTAGATTCAGGACACCTACTTAAAACTCAGGTAACCTGCAACATCTGTAGCCTAGCAGAGGGCCAGAGAATGGGAGATGTAATGGAGAGAAGTGGTTAACAGAGAGCAATAACCCCGGGGATGAGAGCTAGGAACAATGAATGGATTTGAATCCCAGTTTAACCCTATGACCTTGGATGAGTTTCCAAACTCAGGTGCCTGCCTGCCAAAGAGAAGTGATAGCAACCCTCTCACAGTCTTGCAAGGATTAAATGAGATGACATCTGTAAGGCATCCAGCACAGCGCCTGCAACATAGAAAGCATCCAAGAAATGGTAGATGTTATTAATATGAATAGTCTGCACTCTAAGAACTTGCAGTCCAATGCCTTCCACTGTCTCACTGTATTGAGAAACCAGGCTGAAGTCACTGACCTTGGAAAAGACCAAGAAATTACTCATGTCCTAAACAACTTCACCCTTTGTTCTTTTATTTTTTTTAATCTTTAAAAATATTGTTTTTTTAGATATTTTAGGTTATTCTGAGGTATCTGCCTCACATCTCAGGAACCCTCCCCTACTGAAGAACCCAGTCCAAATGGGCAAGCCATCCAAGGGAAAACCAGTGTCATAAACCACTTCGCAGGGAGCATCTGTGCCAGAGGGGACTAACAGGCCCTATCTCATCTCTCACTTCAGCAGGGAGAAGGTCAAGGCCAACCCAGAGCAGGTCTGAGCTGATAGAGTTGTGACATTCATAACACCCATCTTAAGACTCATGCTTGAAGTTATGGTGGTAATAATATTAAGCACTAGGGGAAAAAAAGTAATGCAAATAGAAAGTGTTTTAAGTACATAAATAGCCATTCAAGAAAATGTAAAAAGCAAAATCTCTATAGATAGTCTTGGCAAGATAATAAGATTGTGTATACCAAAAGGCATAAGAACACAAAGATGACAGAAGTCGCAGGAGCTCCAGAGATAAATCACAGTGACTTATTTCAGAAACAGAAAGTGGGGTCTCATTTTCTCAACCATGCTTTCAGAGGGAAACTTTCAGCACTTCCATATACTCTACCAAGGATCAATGACCCCTAGCGGGAGAAAAAAAATCAGACAGGTCACATACAAACAGAAAATTGCTTTAGTTTATAGGAAATACAAAAATTTGATTGATCTACTTGGTATACTAAGATGGTTAGTTTGGCCAGTTTTGTGGAGGAAGGTGGGCTGGCAGGAAAAGCAGGGAGGACAGGGGAGAAGGTGGTAAAGAATAGAAGAAAAGCAGGTTGAAGAAAAGAAAATGACAGAAGCAAAGACTAAAAGAGAACTTGGAGTGTCCTTCCGAAAGGATTCTGAGGACTGGAGGTAGTAACCCTCGGTTTAGTGGTTAGTGTGTGGCCCCGCTATTATTTATCACCTGTTGATTCCTGCCCATCCAGCTGCACTAATCCTTAAATCTTTACAGGGAAATCTGTGATCAGCAGGGTGGAAATAGAATCTTCCCTAGGTACAAATGCTCTGAAACAGCAATAACCACAGATTTCCACAAAACCAAATCCAAATTCTACAGCCTCCGCTCTGGTTAAAACTGGATTCTATTTCTCCTTTTATACGGGCTGGGTGGATTTTCCACCTCTACAGCCTGGGCCACCCAAGTCTCAGATTCAACAAATGGTTGTAGAAACTCTGTTGGGGGTGACAGGGTAGATACAGCAGTGAATGAAACAAATGTGATTGCCACCTCACAGAGCTGACTAATGACACATGGTGGGGAGGGCATCAATCATTACGAGTGCTTTGGTTGTTTGCAAAAAGGGAAGAAGTGTGAGCACAGGATCTCCTCTGACACTCCTGCCCCCACACTCAAATCTTTCAAGGGCAATTCAAGTCCCAGCTAAGGAAAGGGAAAACAGAGGAAATCCAAAGACTGACAAGAAAACATTTAAATGTTACAGTTAATGCCCACCCTGCTTAAAAACAAAACAAAACCGTAAGTGTTCAAACTGAACACAGCATTCACCATCTGCAACCACACAGACTACACAACTCCTGAAACCAATCAACTGTCAGAGTATTTTTAGTCACACTTAAATAAGTTCACAAAGATGATCCAGCCTTAGGCACCTTTAGAATCACTAACAAGCAAATTACGTTTACTGAGTTTTACTGCTAAGTGTATTTCTTGTACTTTGAATACCAGTATCTCATGTAGGAATCATGTCTTAATGTGTGGCCTGCCTCAGATCCACCTCAATAAAAGGGCCCCATAATCAAACAAGTTTAGGAAATGTTGCACACTTTAAGCACCATTTGGGGATTCAAAGTGTATTTTAGAAAATTCAGCTTTGTGACAAATCCTGCATGGAAGAAATCTGCCAAACTTAGTCTGAGCCAATATTTCTCAAACTTATTTGACCATGGACCCTTTTTTCTTTTAATACTATTAACAGTCGGAGAATTGCTTCAGTGAACATATGTGGGATACACTACAGTGTGGGGCACACTGCTTAATCAATCTGAAAATGCAATTAATTATCAATCTCCCAAGCATTCTGATGAACTGGTGTGTATCACATGCTATGGGAATACAAAAACTTCCCCCACTGAATTTATTGTTAAGATACACTCAACATGCTAACTTACCGTTATTTTCAAGGAGAAAAATTTTTAATGAACTAAAATTGAATCTTGATATATTAATGAAAAAGGAACTCAAATTAATTGTAAATAATTTGACTTTGTGAAATTGCTAGAAGTTTATCTTCTTCTCTAAATATGTATTTTTAAATTTCCGAAGTATATTTAATATATTCCCTTAAAGAAATAATCTGAATTTAAGAAAGGGTAACATTTACCTCTGCCCTATTACCTAATATGTCTAATTTCAAATATGTGTAACTGAGATGTAGTATCAACATGTACAGTTTGTGAATCACAAGCATGGGACCATTATTTCTGTGGTTGTGGACTTATTACTTATAATTTGACTCCTCCTCTGTAAATAACACTATATTCTTAAAGCCTATATCGGAGGTTTTATGGAATCAAATTCCAGTGACTGAAAGTTTCACCATTCAGTTAACAATAAAAAAGAAAGAAACTCAGCAAACATTTATTTAGCACCTACTATATGCATATCACTGGATTAAACATTGTAATGATGAATGCATTTTTCGGGGCCACAAATCAAGAGACAATGGTCTAACAATAGGACAGAATATTTAAGATTCAGAAACTCAGGGGACATCCAGGCACTGTGGATAGCAGAAGAGCAAGATGCTGCAGTGGAGATGCTTACAAGACACCTAGGTGAATTTTAAGGCATCCTCACCACCACTAAAAGGCCGATAAGACACAAAGGCCTCTTTCAAAAAAAGCTACTTTAGTGACCTACGAGCTTAATATTAGATAATGCAAGATACCTAATATTAGATTTGGGCCAAAAACTTGAAAGCTGTTAAAGTTTCCATTTTCAACTTCACTTGTGTCATGCTTTGTCTTTTTTTAAACCCAGTTAGGTAAGCTTCATGTAGAAGCATTGTGTTGGAATTAAGAACAGCTTGGGTTAACAATCCAAAACTTTCAACACTGGTGTCTTCAAAGAACCTATAGAAAGCAGCCAACCTCTGCTAATGAGAGAAAGGTGAATTTTCACATCGGGAATGGGACGGGTGGGAAAATTACTTCACTTATGCAACACTGAAGAAGACTTTTCACTTTCATACAGAAAAATACTGACAAATTTAAGACAGAAAGTGAACGAAACGATAGCCCTCAAACTTGGGAGGTCTAACAGTCCTAAGTAAGAAAAGGACAAGATGGCAAATGACTCTTAATAAGCAGCAGCTGAGAGGGATGATCTTCAACCACCTGTGCCATACAAGCTGGACATTTTTCCTAGTTCAAGCATAAACGAATGCATGAATTCCAACTCTAACATTTCAAATCAGAGAAATGGAAAGCTGCTGCTCTGGGACTTACTGGACTTTTTGCCGCGGTTTCTTTTCTTTTCTTTTTTCTTTCTTTTCTTTTCTTTTTTTTTTTTAAATATCTAACCTTAAAGATTAAGCCCAGATACTTTAACAAAACATAGCTAAGGCAATACGCGCTTGAGAAGACAAGCAGTTAAAAAAAAAAAAGTCACAAAATGTCCCACCAGAAAGATTGCTTAATAAAAAATTAACTTCGTTCTGCTGAACGCTTCAGAAATCGCGTTTCTGGTCGTATTTTGTAATTACAAGCGCTTTAAATACAACATGCATGCTAATAATCATGAACCTCAAATACATGTGCAATGAAGCAAAGCTGATGTTGCTCCAGATTACATTTTAATGGTCCTCAAACAAATGGAAAACTGCAACCGCATGCATGTGCAAGCTGACAGGGAAAACCAAACAGGATGGCAGCGTCCCGTACTCTGGCTTCACGGTGCCAGCCGCCCTTCCCTTTCCTCTGCGGCAACCAAGAGAACAAAGTCCGTCTTGACTGAACGTTTCGGGGGCGCGCTCCACTATCCCGGGGGTTCCCCGTCCCCGCTCCGCGGCAAGGGGATCGACCCAAGCGCCTCGGTCAAGTTCAGAGGGCCCTGCGGCTCCAGACGTCGGGTGTGTAAGGGGAACCCGCGCGGCGGCACGGACAGCGAGCGTCCTAACCACAACTCCACGGATCCGGGTCCGAGAACCGCGGTCCGTCCTCCTTTGCGCGCAGCCCCGCAAGACGCGCTGCGGGCGCGCGTCAAAGTCACCCAAAGCCAGGCCCTGGGCACCGCGGCCCTGCGGGAAAGTTGCCGCCCGCCCGCCCGCCCGCCCAGTGCCCCTTACTGTGTTGCCGCTGCGGCCGCGAGGCTTGGGCTCCGCGAGGCCGGCGCCGCGGGTCCCAGGAGTGGCGGTGGGCTGACGCGCAGGGAGGCTCCGCCGGCCGGGCGGCAGCGGCGCCGCGGGGCCCGGCGCGTCCTCGGCCTCCTTGCCTCCGTGGAACGCCTCCCGACTCTCGGAAATGTGGATGCTCGGGGCGCAGCCCATGCTGGCGGCGGCGCCGCGGACACGCTGGCGGGCAGCCGCGATCGGTCAGCAAACGGCCCGCCCGGCGCCTCGGGGCCGCCGCGGGCGCCGGGTCATCGCCGCCTGGGCGGGCGAGCGGGCAGCGGCGGGGAGCGCGGGTCTCGCGTCAGGAAGCGCAGCCGCTCCTTTTATCGCGGTGCGGGCGCGGCGGCGGGGCGGGGGTGCTGGGGCGGGCGGCGCGCCGCGGCCGCCCCTCCGAACATGCCCTTCCTGAGGCGGGCGCCGCCGGCCGCGCTCACATCGCCCGGCTCGCCGCGGCCGCTTCCGGGGAATTTCGGGGGAGGAGATTTGCGCTCTCCCAGCCCGCGAGTCTCCGCCGCGCCCGCTCGCGCCTCGCTTCGGCTGTCGCCTCCCGCCGGGACACCCTCACCACTCCGATCGCGGGGCCGCCGCCGCCTCCAGAACGCCCCTCGCCGGAGTGCCGGCGGCCCAGACGCTCCGCCGTTGAGGGCGAGGGAAGCCCGTCGGGGCGCTGAGGCCGTGGCCGCCTAGAGAGGCGGGGAGGAACCGCGGCTCCAGCCGGCCGCCGCCGCCGCGCCGTCGGGAGCGGCTGAAGTGGCTGCGCTCACCCGGGAGCTCCGGGCCGCGTGGCTCCGGCTCCTGCTCTGGCCGGGTTTTGAGGGCAGCACGCCGCGCCCAGCCCCCAGCTGTGACCTCCAGTGGCTGCTGGCGTCAATGCAAAGCAGCTGGGGCGCCGCCGTTGCCTCCGCGGGCAGCCCGCCACTGGGCATGCGCGGCCACGGCGGGGCGGGGCCGGGCGGACGGCCGGCTGTCTGGAGAAGGGAAGGGACTTGCCCAAGGACGCACATCCCACCAGGCCAGGGGCTGTGACCTCGGACCGCCAAGGCCCAGCTTCTAACGGTGAAATGCTCGGTCTCTCTGCCTTCATCTTGTCCAACCCTGAATTGTCCCCATGGCCTTCAGGCTAATAGCGCTTCCTCTATCCTGCACGCGGACACTCTAATCATTAGAGGAATTCTGCTTGCTGCTTGAGTCCCAGAAAACAGCCCCTCCCATTTTCCCCTTCCCCTGACCTAAAAGAAGCTGAACTCTGTAATTCCTTAAGATAAATCTGAGGAACTACTAGGGGTTCTATCTTCACACCTTCTCAATCAATAAACCTTTCCTTACTCCAAACGCTGATGTTTTGAGTTTTGGCTTTTCTAAACATCGGGCGCATAGACTTTGGGCTGGTAACAAAATCACCCGGTTTCAATCCCGGCTCCATAAATTAGCAGCTGCGTGACTTCCGTCAGGTCTCTATCACTGAGCCCTTAAAGAGGCTAGCGGAAGGACCCCCATTTTGTGGCGGTGCGAAAGCCATGAAAGTGCCCGCACTCCGGGTCCCAGGCCCGTGGGGTCTGGGTGTTACCATGGGGGCCGCAGCCATGTCAAGACCTAGAGAACCACGCCAGGCTGCACGTGCAATGGGGAACCTGCGGATGCTGAGAAGTCACATTTTGTGGCAGGCTGGGGGCGCTCCCCTCCTCTCACTTTAACCAAAAGAGTGGGGCGCCCAAGACCCTAAAGGCTCCTTGCAAGAACAGAACCAGGCGTCTGCCGCGCAGGGAGAGACCTTTGAAGACTCCATACTGCTCCCGGTTCATCACTCCACCAGCTCGCTGTGCGACCGTGGACCAGTCACTTAACATCTCTGTGCATGGGCTCCTCCCCCGGCATCTGGAGGGCTGCGCGCCTGAGTGTCCATCACTACTCCGGAGCCGCCCACCTCGGCCACGCCCCAACTCCCGCCCTCCCTGCAGCTGCGGTCCGGTCCACGGAGACCCCTTTGTGGCAAGTCCCTTCCCTTCCCCTCCCACGGTCCACACCTTTCCTAACGGACTCTGGAGCAACTCAAAGGTGCCGCCTCTCCCTCCTCAAGCCCGGCTGCTGTAAAGACCCGGAAGCGTGTTCCGGGCTGGAGTCCCTGCTCCGGCACTGGGACGGCGGCACAGTTCAGGTGCCCGGAGGCGGGTCTGGCTCCAGGGACCCTGTGATCCACAGCCCAGGCGCCTCCCGAACCTGGATCTTCCAACCCAAGGTGCGCGCCGAGCGGTTCCCTGACAGCGACGGAGCAGAAAGGGCTGTAACCCAAGAGCAGCTTGTGCCATTTGCCCGCTTTACTAGCTGAGGTGGCCCGAACCGCGGGCACGCGACTCCATTATCAAGTTTAAGCACATTAAACAACGATATTTATGCCTCCTTGCCTTATAAAAGGTACCAGCGGGTCGATGAATGTGTTTTGAAAAACGCAGGAAACATTTTTTACTATCACTCGTTATTCCACCTAAATTGTAGTGTTTTCTACCTTTGCACGGCAGATTTTGGAAAGTAATTTTTCCAGGCAGAATTTGGACACTTTTAATAAAGAGTAATTCATGAAGAAAACTCTTTGAACCACAGAAGTACATGAAAGTCTACCCTGCGCCCTCTGTCCTCCTCTCCCCTCCACGCTGTTAAGTCCGGCCTTGATGACGCCTGCTGACCTTGCCTCCCCTGGGGCTCCAGGCTGCTCCAACCCTCTGGGCCCTCCCCATGCAGGCAGGACCTGGCCTCCCTTGGAAATCCTTGAGCTTTGCGCTAATCGCTAATTGGTAGAGTAAGAACGCTCTTCCCTCCCTCCCCCACCCCCCCTCACTGGCCCCCTGGGCTGCCCTGAGCCATCCTGAGCTGGTCACTTAAACCCTCTCAGTTCCCAGAGAGCTGCTGGATAGCAGCATTGACTGGTTTTCAGCTCTGCAATTTGAGGGCCCTAGACTTTAGACACTTAAGGCTAAGAATGATGCAGGAGCAAACAGGAAAGGTAGAAGTCATCTGCCTGCTTCTAGGGTTTGCACACTTTTTTCAAAAACTCGGCCTGGGACACTCCAGGAGGTCACAGGCAGCCCATCTCAGCTTCAAGCACCTGAAATCAATGCCACCCCGTCCCTCCTTCCCTGGCCAAAAGCTGTACCTTCAGGAGGTCCCCGAACACCTCTACCCTGTGAAACCATTCTCACCAGGCCTCCGAGACCATAGAAACAAAAGAACTCACACTGACAAAAGCAACCTGTGTGTCACCCAGCAGCTCACCCAGGACTCCTGGGCCCTGATGCGGAATCCTGCTGTTTGGAGACGTCTCAGGGGCTCTCAAACAATCCCAGTCCTGCTGGGGGGACACCCCATCACGCCAGTCATGTGTGCACCTCAAAGCTCTGTGGCACACAGAACACAGTCCCCGATCCATTCCTCCTGGACATGGGGACCCCCAAGCACAACTGCCTGAGCCCGACAAGGCTCAGAGTGGTAGCTGAATGTCAGCTGCAGTTCTTACTTCTAGGACTCAGGGATGAGGTAAATGGGGCTGTGAAAGGAGTCAAACCAAGGGACAGACACCACCCTGGTCCCAGCCCCACTGCTACCACAGTCAATTCCCAGGAGACTCCTCAGCCCTCACAGCTCACCTCCCCAGTTCACTAAAAACACGAAAATGTGCGGTCCCACACAGCTTTGCTCATCTAAAATCCAAACCTCTTCTGATTCCACATCTCTTCCACCTAAGCTGATCCTTTATACAGCCCTTCCCCCTCCCGGCTTTACTTCCTCCTCTACCTAGGAGTCAGCACTCAGAGACTGAGCCGCTAGCACCGTTTTCTGCACCTCCCTTGCCTTCTCACTGAACTGGGCTGGACACAGCTGCAAGTGGGAGAGCGCCGGCATCCTGAGGTCTGACTCCCAGCCCTGCCATTCGTCCTCTCTGAGCGGTTTTTCTCCTTGTAAATCTAGGATTAACAATCTCTACCTCACAGGGATTAAATGGGCTAACTGATGTCAAACGCCTAGAATAACTACTGAGCCCCAGCACCTTAGCTCACCACCTTCTCCCGGGCCTATTCCACATCACTTCTGCTGGGGAAATGCAATTACCAGCCTATGGCATCAGACTTCATCAGGTTCATTCCTCTTTCAAAACTTTGAAAGATGTGATTTTTTTTTTAAAGTGTCATTTTAAAATTACACATTCTGTAATTTAAACATGAATATGTGCTGAAAAATAGCAAAGAAAAAGAAAACTAAGCAGAAGTATATAAAGGGAGCAGAGGCAAAGGAAAGTCTCTCTTCCTTCCCCACTCCCTTCCTTCCGTAGAGGTAACTATTGTTAACAGTTTGGACCAAATGCTTCCAGACCTTCCAGACCTGTTTCTATGTTAAACATATCGTATGCTCACGCGTGTGCACACACACGCACGCACACACACAGACCCTGTGCACGCTATTTTAATATCACAAACAGGGCTGCAGTGAACATCAGTGATGTTCTGAAGGGTGGACTCCTAAAATTTGAATTGCCTGTCAAAACTATGTGCCCGTCCGCCCCGCCCCAGCTCCAGAAGGGTTGAGAGGAAATGGAAACATGAAGAGAGCCCGGCTGAGGTATTGAGAACACCCTGGGCACCTCCCTCTGTCCCTAGATAAGGGGGATTCAGCCAGCCCCAGATGCAATGCCTTTGTTGATCATTTTCTCCAAATTCACAGACCTCCGGATCTTTATTTCTCCTGGTGTTCCCAAGCCTTTAGTGAAGTGTGTTTGAAAGATCCAGCCTTTCTCAGATAAGGGAGGGAATGGGTGAGCACCCTTAGGCCAGAACTGTAAGGCGGGAGCGACGCCCCCTAGAGGCCACCCTGGTAGAGGAGTAAGGCACTCCAGAATTCAGGCGAGCACCTGCATTTCTCTACTCCATCTGGCTGCAGACCTTGGTACTTGTGGTTCACCTGGAGCTCGGACCGACAACCCAGTGAGGGCTTCCTTCTTCAAAATGACCTTATTAACTCCTGCATCTCAGGCTTCTCCCCTCCCAACAGTGCTGAGGTCACACAGCTGGATGGGGCAGAGCCAGACCCCCGATGTCCTCCAGCTCTTGGCCCTTCCCTTGGAGACTCGTCCCAAACCATCTGGCCTCACAACTGCCCAACCTGTGGCTCTCAGCCAAATGCCACCTGAAAAGAGTGTTTGGCTTGTGGGGGCAGAATCTCTGTTGGCCACCCCTTCTTGACGGTAGAAGTAAAGGAGGAACACAAGGTCTCCTGGCCTGGAGAAGGAGAGCAGTGTGTCAAGACAGCCCTGAGATGGGACCTGTGACAGCGATGACATCTGCCGGCCTTACTATGTTAGGCTCACTCCTAAACACTTCATGTATGTGAGCTCACTATTCCTCATGACAGTCCCAGGGAGTGGTTACTAGCGCCCCCTCACTCCTCTCCCCCTACCCCCATTTTATAGACAAAGACACTGAGGTGTTGTGGAACCCGGGCTGATGCAGGCTTTGATAAAACCCAACACTCATCCTTTATAAAGACTCTTAAAAATAGAAAGATGCTTCTTTAATATGATGAAGCGTATTTCCAGCTAAGAGCTTTCTATGTATTTAATAGTGAAGCGCTAGAACACTCCCCAGGGCTGGGACTCAAGAGGTCTATTTCTAAAGAGTTTCCCAAGACCAAGAGCCACTTGACAGGATCATAACTAATAGAATCAGAGATAAGACGTAGGGCCAGCCCCATTGCTGCTATTATCAGCATTGTCTAGATGTTCCGAAAAGGCAATGAGATGTGACTTAGAAATCAGAGTACAGATAATGGAACTGGAGATAAAATGTATCATTCATAGCAGGTAACACAGCATTATGCCCAAGATATCTAAAATCAAGTCCAAAGTTATCAAGATGATAGATTTCTCTAAAGTGTCCAGATTCAAAGGAGAAAAATAGTACTATAGACTATCTGCGACAGAAAATTCAATGACAAAGTCATACCAAGTGCCAGGCACCGGGTTGGCCCTTGTATAGAAGCCATGTTTACTTGGGCCTTACTGGGGGTTCCGCCGTCGTCAAAACCCACGTTTTGCAGGCTTTTCCTTCCTCTACTAATGCAGGTCTCCAGCCCCTCAACAAAGCTTTACCCAATTACTTCTGGGAGTGTCTGAGGGTGTGTCTAAGGTAAGGGAGTGAGAACACCCCATCACCGCCCTGTCGCTGGGCCCCGAGCACTGACTCTTCGTGCTGTGAAGGCTGAGGCCCTGGTGTCCTCAGGGTGCTGAAGTCCTCTGGGGTCCAGGCACAAGTGGGAAAAGGCATACTTACAGGGTAGCCAGCTGTGTCTCTGTTTTGCCCAGCACTCTCCTGGTTTTAACTCTGGGAGTCCTGCATTCCGGGAACCCCTCAGTCCCAGGCAAACTGGGCTGGTTGGTCACCCTGCACCTCCTTCATGATCTCCTCCCTGGCACACATACACACGCACACACATGACATCTCACACTGTCTGCAGGCCCTAAAGCTGCACCGTGCCCTGTGTCTTGCAGGGCTTATATCTGGGCAACGAGCCCTTCCGGCTTCTGTCCGCAGAGTTTCTCTGGAGCACTCAGACTCGCGGCCACTTCTGGGCAGAACTAAGAGAGAACAGAGCCCTGTGGCTTCCCCATTTTCCTCCCGCAAACAGCACACGTGTCTCTTCCCACTCGTTCCACCATCCTGCCAAACCTGAGGCAAAACCTGGAGCTCACACTGCATAGAAATGTCCCTATCTAAATCCCCCCAAAGACCTGTGAGGTTGGCATTATTATCCTCGCTTTACCAGAGAGGAAGTAGAAGCTCAGAGAGGTTAAGTAACTTGACCTAGGTCACACAGAATACGGATGGCAGAACCAGGTTGCAAACAGTGCCTATCTGACAGCAAAGCCCGACTCCTCTACAGTGCAATGGCTTCCACGAAGGTCAGCTTTGGCAAGAGTGTGTTACATATAGGAAACTGAGGAGCCAAACATTACTGATGCATGAGAAGCGGAAAGTGAAATATGATAAACCCCAGAGCAGCTGAGGGCTGTTTCATTCCCAGGACAAATGTGGGCAAAATGCAAAGCGGCACTCTGGTCACCAAAAGTATGTGAGCTTTTTAAACGTCTGCCGCAATGATCGTGAATCATTCCTCTTAAAGCCCTTAATCCAAAGTGACCTTTGTCTCCTCTGGCTTCTCTCTTGATTCATCAGGTCACTTCTACTGGCCTGAAATCACCGGCCCAAAGTTCTGGGTCTCAGGCCACTCAGGTCCCCTGGGAAAATTGTCATTCTCTACTCTGAGGAGTGTGCCCTGTATAAGTGTCCCCAAACTTGCTTGCAGGAGGGAGAAGACTTTGAAGGGATTAGAGTCTGACCTAAGTAGCAGTGCAGCTGGAAAAAAGTCAGCATAGCAGGCTGGGGCTCCTCATGACCAGGGCCCCAGAGTCATCCCTTCACCATGGACTGTTCTAAGTGTCTAGTGTGTGTAGGCAGTAGGCTGGCCACTGAGGATACAACGACAAAAATAGCCCCTGGCACTCATAACCTGGGGCGGGAGACGGGCATCATTCAACTTCACAAGACTATAATTATAAGCTGACGAGTGCTGTGACGTACAAGGAGCTCAGAGTGTGTATCACAGTATGAAATGACTTAATTGTGGACAGTGAGCTCCAGGAAGTTGTTCCTGAACTGGCACAGGAGTAGAGAGCTGTTTCTCACGTCCAGCACCCATTCATCCTTCTTATGACTGTACCCAATTGTCCTCTGGGAGATCATAGTCACCCCTAGTATCAGCTCCAATTACCTGGGTGGCACGTTTAGCCTGTGCCGCTTCCCTGGCCACAGAAATTAATTTAGAGATGGAAGCAAGAACCAATCCAGAGTGAATGAGCGTCGGTGTCACTGGTTGAGCCCCTGATCAAGCCATACCTGAAGTCAGAACTCTGCTTGGCCGTTTCAGCTTCAACAACCAAGAATGTCTGCTTTTGCTTAAGCCTCTTTGGGTCTAGTTTTCGGTCTCTTGCAACCAAAAATGTCCTAGCTGGACTAGGAGGATGAGTCAGAGTCAGTGAGATAAGCAATACGGGACAGAATGTTCCGGGCAGAGGTAAGAGAGAGTACAGAGTACAAAGGTCCTGAAGGGAGAGGAAAGAGCAGGGTATGCTCAGGAGCTGAGCCCCTTCTAAGCTGCTGGCTGCTGTGCTAGAAGCTCTTTGTAAGAATTTTCTCTTGAGCCTTCACAACAGCACTCCGGGATAGGTGTGCTGTCACTACTATTTTACAAATGAGTAAACTAAAGCTCACACAAGGGAGGTGACTGGTTCAAGGTCACAAAGTAAGGACACAAGCCCAGGCCTCCCTGACTCTGAAATCTATGCTGTTGACCTTCATCTTTTATGTTCTGTTCTACATGGCATCAGTTGAGAGCTCAGTCCTTTCTCTTCCATCTCACTGCTCTGGCCAGCTGGTTTCTAGAGGGCTCGGCCAGTGGAGGCACTTTAGAAGTTAGAAGGCAGCAGAAGAGAAAAGCCACTCGGACTCTGGCAGCATCAGTGGCAGGGGCTGTAGCTGACTTAGTGGCAGCAGTACTGTAAGGTGGACATGGGGGGCGGCACCTCCAGCAGCTCAGCAATGAGGTGTGTGGGCTCCTGGGGTATATATGGCAGCTTCCTGATCCCTGGGTAATACAGGCACACCTCAGAGGTACTGCAGGTTCGGCTGAGACCACCACAACAAAGCAAGGATGCAGAGTGGGAAAATGGAAAGAACCAGCATCATCACTGCCTCAAGTGTAATGACAAAGCTGTTGAATTAAACTCAGGAACCACCCAACATATGAACTTGTTATGTGGTGTAATAAGTTTCTGTTGTTTAAGCTCTTTTTAGTTAGGTCTTCTGTTATCTGCAGCCAAAAGCATTCCACCTTACCTAGCAGGCCACCCGTCCTTTATAGATCCAACATTTTGTGAAAACCAAGGCTGGGCGAGAGGGGAAGTGTCCAAGGCCTCAGCGTACGCGTATGGCGGAGCCAGGCCCCCTGTCTGCTGCATTCTCTCCCAGCACACCCCTTTCTTTGCCCACGCCCTTCGCACAGTGGTGGAGATCAGTGCTAAACAGCTCTTGTTGCTAAGAAATGATTCTTTTTCCCACTCATCCACACGTCTCTGGGTTGAAGGAGAGTTGGGGGTTGGATGAAGGCAACCCCAGACCATTTCCCACCCTGCAGCCTGCCCCTGTGGATGTGTGCCCTTGCGCCCAGCAGAACACTGCCGGCTTCAGTGGGCCTCCCGACTATGTGCTCCCAGCTACAGCCGAGCCAGGAGATCAGAAGGGCGAGTTCAGAAAGGTTCCTCCTTCTTCTGAAATGTGAAAGCTCACCAGTGCCCACAGGAAGGCGGCAGAGAACTCAGTGAATAGAATTTTCTGGCCTACCTTTGGGAGGAGAGCAGGCTTGTGTCAATTCGGTGTTGTCCTGGACCCCGGTGGCAGGTGAGAGATTCTTCTGGTTGCTGGCCATCCAAGGGACAGAGCCTGGGATTTCTGCGGGAAGGAGTCCAGTCCCAAAGTTAAGCAGGGACTCTTGGACAGGAGAGCAAGAAGGAGAAGGGTTCCGTCCCCCCACAGAGACTTGGCCATGACAGAACTAGTCATGTCATTACAGTAAGCATTTTTCTTCCTGTTTTTATTTTTAACTCACCAGGACCACTTAGGCATGCTAAAGTAGGCTTTCTCTCCCCTCACAGCACTTGTTCTTGGAGCCCAGAAAGCCCAGCCAGACTTGTGAGGCTCGGAGCAAGAGTCACAGAGGGTGCCTGCGCCCAACGGCCCGCCCCTTTTCCCTCTGCCCTAAACAAGGCTGACAGGCTAGGCTTACTCTGTGGTGTCAGTCAAGGGCTTCAACTGTAAGTCACAGAATCAACTCTGGCCACCTTAAGCCAAAAAGGGACTTTCGGGAAGGGATCAGGATGCTTCAGGCTACAAGCAATGCAATATCAATAGGTAACACAATATCACACAAGAAGGTAGAGAGCAGGTGTTCCAGGACAGGTCACTGTGGTGCCAGCCTTGAAGATAGCCCTAGTGATCTCCACGTCCCGGTACTCATGCCCTGGTATAGTCCCTCCAGCATTAAACAGGGCTGGCCTGTATAAACACTAGGGAACTGCAGAAATGACAGTGTGCAATTTCAAGGCTAGTCATAAAAGTCACTGTGGCTTCCAGCTGGTTCTCTCCCTTGGATCGCTAGGGAAGACAGCTGCCATATGGTGAAGATACTCACGCAGCTCTAGGGAGAGGCCCATGTGGAGAGGAGCTGAGGCCTCCTGCCAACAGCCTTGCGAGTGAGCCATCTTGGGAGTGAACCCGCCAGCCCCCGTCAGGCCTTCAAAGGACTGCAGCCCTGACTGACAGCTGGACTGCGACACTGTGAGAAGGGCTAGGCCTCAACTACCGGCCCGGCCACACCGAACCAGGTCTGGGACTGAGTTTTTGCACCCCACCCTCATAGCGCTCGTGAAGGAGGCTTTCCTGTTTCCTCATGCTGCAGAAGAGGAAACTGAGGCACGGTCAGGAAGTGAGATACAGCAAGGCCCTCACTTCGAGGGTTGGGCTGGGAGAGCTGGCCCAGCTCTGCTTGCTTGTGTGCCTTCAGAAACCCCCTGTTCTATGCTATTTGCCCTAGGCATCTTGGTCCCCATTGTTCCTCCAGCACAGGGCTCTGCTGGCACCTCCAAACCAGCCAACAGTGGGGCAAGAAGGGAACTCCTGGCCCCCAGGTTCATGAAATGTGCATCTGTACGTAACCCCATGAGCCCTCATCCCCGGCCCGACAGCCCACTCAGTCTCACCCACACACCCGGACAGCTCCTGGGTTGCACAGGTGCACCTGAGGCCAGTATTTCCAGGAACGGCAGTGCTTTGTTAGAAACAAGGCCACCTGGGGTGTGATGCAACACCCCCAGGAGGAGGTTTCCTTCCCCAGGTGGCCCCTGGAGAGGTACCTGTAGCAGCAAGTCCCCTCGGGGCCACTGCCAGCCTCACCACCTGGTGCCAGGTCTCTCCTGAGGTTTAGGCTTACGCAACATTTTCTAGGATTCGACCTCCTTTTTCTTTTTGATTCATTATCACGTCTGTCTGAATGGATTCTGTGCCGTTCATACGTATGGGGGTGAGAAGTGGCTAAACAGCCAGGAGGGGGAGGGCCAGAGTGGGACAGCTCGTCAGGCCATCACCATCCCTTTAAAAACGGAAGGCTTTCAAACAGCTTTTTGGGAAGGGAACCATTTTGTCAAAGGAAATGAGAGCAGGAAGCCCTGACGCCTTTGGCGAGGTGAGGTAGAAACTCCATCATAAGGTCAGCCCCTCGCTCCCGGGGCGGCCCCTGAGGTCCTCTATAGAAGATACTGGATGTTTCCGGGACTAACCCCTCCACATGTATGACTGGCAGCATAACAGAGCTGGCCTCCAACACCCCAGCACCTGTCCAGGCTCTCGTCCTGTATTGTTAGGATTAGGTAGAGCTGCTGTGGCAGAAAAACTCAAAAAAAAAAAAAAAAAAAAACCAGAAGCTTAAACAATGCAGAAGCTTATTTTTCTGTCTGGTAAACAAAGCCTAAAGGGCATCATCAGAGATCCCAGCTCAGGGGATCCTGACTCAGGGCAACTTGAGCCACTTGAAGTCACTGTGCCAGTGCCATTCTAGAAGCTTAGCCTTGACATCCCCAGCACGTGGTACCCATCTCATGGTTCCAAGCTGGCTTCTCTCATAGTCACATGGAGAAAGAGAAGCAACCAGCTCTCTTGGTGTGTCCAGGACTGAGAGATCTCCCAGGACATGGGACTTTGAGTTTTAAAACCAGGAGAGTCTCAGGCAAACCTGATGAGTTGGTCACCCCAGAAGAGCATGGACCCTCCCCGAAGGACACTTTTTGGACGTCCTACAATATGTTCTTTCATCTCACCTCACACAGATGCAGTCTTTCCACTCAGCTGTGACCTCTATTTTTCTGTGTGGCTACAGTTGAAATTTCCTCTCGGCAACGCAGCTGCCAGCCATCCCCGGTGTCCTCGCCGCAGCCTGTCCTGAAGCCAGACAGAAGACACTGTGGGTTCTGGAGACGCACCTTCCTTAACCCCGACCAAGGTGTCAGCTAGGCCAGGTGCTGGGTTTCCTTATGGAAGAGCTTCCAGGCAAGGAAGTCACAAGACTTTGGGGAAGGCAAAGGGGGGCAATGACCTTCTCGTCCTTTCCTTTCCCTCCTCCCTCATCAGACATGAGGCGCTGCAGATACCACGATAAACAAAATGGACAGCGTCTGTGTCCAAGAGCTTACGCACTAACCCACGGGACAAACAATCCTGGATAAGGGGCACTTCAAGGTCTGAGACAGGAAATCAGGGTGCTCTGGGAGGCCTAGAGCAGACTCTCAATGCAGAGTTGGCCGTTGAGGGGACTTCCTAGAGAAGACGACCATGTTGGGTCCTGAGGGATAAGTAAGATGGACTAAGTGACAGAACGGAGTGTTCCAGTATATGGAGTAGTGCACGGAAGAGCCACGAGGCAGGAGAGAACACGACTCTTTCAAGGGATTAGAAGCGGCTCAGTGAGGTTGGAGCTGGGATGGGGTGGGACAGCGCTGGGAAGTGGCTGGAGATGTAACGAGGTCATCAGGGCTTGGATCACACCCTACTCGTGAGCCATGATGAGCAGCTGACATTTTGTCTGAAAGCACCAAGTGGGCTAACTGCCTCTTAAACACCTAGGGGCCCTCGCACAGCTTGGCTACCGTCCAGCTCTTGTCGCAGTTCAATCCCATCATGCGGTGGACGGGTGTGCCCTGGCTAATAAAGGCTGGGAATGCAGCAAGACCCCTGCCTGGTCACACCGGAGTTGAAGATGAGCCAGTCTTGCCCACTGCTGTCATATGGGCGATGGGCCTCTTTGTGAAACGATGGCCCGCTCCATGCCATATGCCCACCAGTGGGCACTGCCCTCCCCGCTTCTAGAACTGCGCCCTGCTTCCCCATCAACTCTGGTCGGAGATCGCCCTGACAGCCCGTTCTAGCAAGACCTCAGGATGGAGGATTGGGGAGTTCCCTGACAGATCCCTGTACACAACTGGTGGGCATCTAACCTGGTGAGGAGGGAGTATATAAAACCCTGACTCCAGGTCACAGAGAGCTTCCTGTGTTAGTCGCCACTTGCTTGCTGGTAGATGGGAGTGAGCGGTGTGGTTATGGTCTGCCTGAGGGATTGCAAAGCTGTAGTGGTTTGGCATATTTCTTCATTTTTTTTCTAATTTAATCTAAATCTGACTCCAAGCCACTATCCCACTGAACTGGTAAGAGATTCAATCTCAGGCATGTCATTGAGCTGCCTTGCTCCAATCTCGAAGTTTTTTCAAGATCCCAGAGTCTCAGGCAGTACTGAGGCCTCAAAATGGCCTCTTTGGTCACAACAGTAACTGTAAGACTATTCACCGTCCCAGCCTTGTGTCTCCTCTGGCCTCGGAGAGCCTCGCTGATTTTGAGCCCCTTGGGATGTGGGGATTATGGGGTTGGGGTGTGAGCTCTGTGCCTAGGGTCCACCCTTCCTGAGTGTAGCTGGATGCCATTCCCTCCAAGGCCCTGTCACCTCCTGGACACTGCCTAGAATCAGGGCATGGGACCTCTCCCCACTTTCTGGCCCTAATTACACTCTAGCCCTTTCCCTTCTGGGGTGAAAGTCTGTCCTTCTCCCTCCTTACTGCCCTCGAAGACCCCCCCTTTCTTCCTTCTCCTTCCAGGATGCAGCACAGGGTCTGCAGTGAAGGGGTTCCCACTGCAGGGAGCGTGGTTCCTGCAGTGGGGTGGCAGATCCGCCAGGGGATTTTGTTTTCAGGACCTACCTTTCTTCAGAGGCTCTGCCGTCTGCAGCCTGGGAGCCGGAGAGCCAAGCTGGGGTGGGGCCATCCATAGTACTGCGACATCAGGGGACCCGTTCTCACTGTTCTCACCGCCGCGCCGCGCAGTGGGGAATGGCCCGGAGGCAGTGGCCAGTGCATCCACCCCACCTGGTGGAGGAAGGGAGACTGCAGCCTGAAGCTGTCGGCATTTTTGCAACTGTTCCCCTGTTGGGAAGAAACATTACTTTGCTGTTTTATTGATACAAGACAATTCTCAGTTTCATCTTTCTCTTCTTCCAAATGCTCCACAACCAGACATCTCTGATGCCTGCTCCAGAGCTGTTCCAGGTACCCGCTGCTTGTAATAAACCACCCCAAAACTTGTCGCATCACACAACCACCATCTATTGGATGGGGTACCACAGGCATGGCTTGTCTCTGTCCCTTGATGTTTGAAGCCTCAGCTGGGAAGACTAGAATGGCGAGGAGCTGGAACCACCTGGAGGCTTCCTTACTCATCTCTAGCATTTTGCCCAGGATGATTTGAAGGCTGGGCTCAGTTTGGAAGGTTGACTCAGGGCCTGTTTGTTACCCCTCCACATGGCTTGGACTTCCTCACAACATGGCAGCCTTGGGGTAGAAAGCCCTCTTACACTGTAGGTGCCAAGAGTGGGTATCCCAGTTTAGTTAGAATATAAGCAAGTGGTATCTCTATGAGTAGAAAAGGATCTTGTTGAGAAAGTAAGTTCCAGGAGATAAAAGCAATCTTTAGTTTGTAAAGTGAGTTTGCCATCCCATCCCTACATGTCTTTTAAAGAAAAACAGAAAACATTTTGCTTGGGGGGAAAATGTGTCCTCTATCAGTTGGAGCTAGGTGACAGAAGCAGCCACACTGCAGCTTCTCGAGCCTCAGCAGACTTCTGTCTTGGTTTAAGCACATGCAGTCACCGGACGCGAGGTTTTTACCTACACCTAGGAGGGTTTGCAGCATTCCCAGTCCTGTGAACAGCTCTGACCTGTCACTTACGGCCTGTCTTACTTTGCAGAAAAGAAGTAAGGAGTCCTACCTTGAAAAGATACGAAAGGTGAACAGAGAGAAGTTAGAGAGCAACATAACCTGTGTTAGGCTTTGAAATCTGTTCCAGACAGTCCTTGTGGGATTATCTGTTCTCTGTTCTTTTTTTGTTCTGAACATAATCTGCAACGCTTAGCAGATTGGGTGGATGGAGTTGGTTGAGGAATGGGGAGTGATGTTCTTCCAGTTCCATCTTGCTGTTCACTGCAAGGAGGGAACACAGATCTAAACGGTGAGCGCCCACACCATCGGCTGGGCCCCGGTAGCGGGTTAGGTGCAGTAGATCAACCTCTTTTCCATTTCCTGCTTCCAGGAGCCTGAGATGTGGAGCCCATAGGAGACCCTCTCTTACCCCTCCTTTCTTTCTCTTTCTGGTGCCCTCCTGTCATGAGGCTAAATTGGAAAACGTTGCAGCTGGGCCACCTGGCTCCCTCTCCATGCCTCCTCACATGGGTATCGGGACTCCCTTTCCTCTCTTAGGTCTTGGTGGCCGATGGGCGCTATAGTTCAGATGTGGACTTTGCCGGAGGGAGTGGCCCTGTGTAGGGCTCCCGTGGAATAAACCAGAGAGCCAGGGATGCAGAGAACCAGGTGATGGGCACCTGGTTAAGACTACCTTATTTTCCACTTGTCCATCAGGAACCCCCCAGGAAAGAAGCAAAGATGTCCTGTCTTGCTCTTCTTGTCCACTAGGAGCGTGTGTGTACCAGAGATCCCAAAGAATGACATAAACAAGACAGACATTACTCCTCTCTCACGAGGTCTCACTGTCGTGACAGTCTTGCTCTACAAAGACATCAGGGCCCAGGCTCCTTCGAAGTCGTGGCTGCATCCCTAGGGTCTTGCCTTTGTCTCCATGGTTACGAGGACTCGCCTTCTCATTTGTATTCCAATGGGCATGGAGCAGGACTGTGAGATGGACCGGGGGACATGGAGGATGAGCCCCTTCATCTAAGGCAAGAGTCAGCAAACTGCAGCCTGTGGGCTGGCCACCTGTTTCTGTATACTGTTTTGCTGTAACATAGCCACTCTCATTTGCTTTAGTGTTGTCTAAGTTGAGTGGCTGCAACAGAGATAATATGGCCAAAAAAAACTAAAACATTTACTTTCTGGCTCTTTGAGAAAAAGTCTGCTGACTTCTTCTCCGAGGACATGATCTGAAGGCTGCCTATTTGACTTCTGCTCACACTCTACTGACTGGACCTTGGTCACATGGGCACACCCAGCTGCAAGGAAGGCTGGGAGACAGTCCTTGCTAGGAGGCCGTTTGCCCAACTAGACTATATTAGCTATTACTAAAGGAAAAAAGGGGGAATGACTGACTATTGCAGGACAATCAGTTCTTTCCTACACTAAGTCACGTGTCCTTCAGTCAGATTTTGGTGCCTGTTATTTTAAAATTCTGAGCTTCTAAACCAGGTTCCTACATTCATTTATAACCATGTTGATTTCTTTTGTCGCCTCTGCCTTCACTTCCTCATTGGGATATTTTGCCGCAGCAGAACCAGAGTTCCATTCCAGGGCTGACTCTCCTCCCAGGCTCTTTCCTGAGCGTCTTTATCCTCGGGTGTGGAGTGCCTGCTGTGTCGGCCTGCCCTCACTCCCAGCCACAAAGTCTATGTCGGTGTGACCGCTCCACTTCGCCATTCCACATCTTGGTCAGGACTTGGTCGGAGCGGCAATCCCCCTCCACGTCTGGGCATGGAGAGTGCCACCCAGGCAAGCGCGGACCTTGCTGCACTCTTGTTGGTTGGTAAGAAGGAGTCCCAAGAGACAAGGTCCCACCTTCCCCTTTCTTGCCATAGCCTATCTCTGATGTCCTCTGGGACGTGGGCCAGGACCGTCTCCTATTATCTCCCGAGGGGCCGCTCCTCCTCACGATTCACCCTCAACGCGGAAGTCCTTGGCTTTGAGGATTTCCGAAGCAGGCACGTAGCTTCTTAACACTCTTCTCTCCTCCTCGGTCTGCCTCTTTTCAATGCCCTCCCAAGGCTATGTCCGTCTTTAGTCCCATCGCATCATTTGAGTTACACCCATGAGATCACATTTATCACTCAGTGCTCTGGCTTCAATCTTGGACTTCCTCATGACTCATGCACTGTCTGCACACGAATGCAGAACAACGAAGAATCAGGTCTGGGATAAATTTTGAAGCTATTATGTACTATGTGAGAGACAAAGGGAAGAACAAAGGGTTTCCTGCTCAGAGAAGGGAAGCCTCCATGGTCAATGTGGAAAACGGATTAGAACATTTCTATAAGGTTTTGATAAGACTTGACTTAAAAAAAAAAAAACCATGAGCAAGCATTACTTTGGTAAATAAAAAAAAGAACAATAAAGATACACACAAGCTGGGACTTGTTCTGAATGGCTTAACAATGTGGCTATCTTAGGCAGGATCCTTTTGGTTACAAAGTAAGGGGGACCTTCACACAGTAGCTCAGGTTCCTAGGATTTCTGGAGAGAATTCAGCTCTCGATGAATCCAAGGAAAAGCTGAGCGACTCGGCTGCAGGAAGAGTGAGAATGCGACCAGCTCCGGGCCAGCCCCACTATGGTGACTCAGCTCCCACCTCTGGTTCTGGGTTTTTTGTTGTTGTTGTTTTTTCCTTTTGGTTTTTTGTTTGTTTGTTTTGGGTTCAAATTCTTTCCTAAGAATCTGAAAGGCCATCGGCAAAACTGGGTTTGGCTTTCCCTGAGTCAGGAGTTCAGTCCTGGTTCAGTCAGCGACGGTCATGCGGGTGAAGCCCCATGATTCAAACATAAAAGCGTAGGGACAGAGACATCCATGCTGTGGGTGTAAAAATTCTCAGAAAAGTTGAGAGGGGCAGATACCCTCAAAATGATGGTTAGGGTCCTGTCCAAACTCAGGGCTCACTAATTCTGGCTCAAAAATAATTCCAAGCAGATGATGTTTTTTATGTGGTTGTAAAGAAGTCAGGACTAATTTATATTCAGCTGAAGGTGTGGGCTTGAATTAAAGTCTGAGGATGGCAGAGGTGACAGCAGGGCCATGGGAAGAAGCTGGGGCAAGGGAGTAGCTGCAGCCCACTGGGCAACTCACAGGCCTTGGTGGGTTGTCCACTGAGACACGCCTTGTCTAGGACAAAGCCACCCACAGGCTAAAATATAAGTTACCTTGCACCTGTGTCAAGACAGTTTTCTTCCATGCAGTTTTAAAATAAACCTTCAAATTTTAGAATAGTTTTAGACTTTCAAATAGGCTGTACAAATAATACACAGTTCCCACGCATCCCACGCCATTTCCTCTAACGTTCACACCTCACATTACTTCTATGGTGCATTCTCACAGCTAATGACCCAGTGTTATCCACGAAACTCCATACTTTATTTGGATTTCATTAATTTTCCCTTAATGTTATTTTTCCATTCCAGGATCCCATTCAAGATACCTGTATTAATTTCTCAGAGCTGCCATAACAAATTACCACAAACGTGGGAGCTTCAAACAATAGAAATTTATTCTCTCACAGTTCTGAAGACCAGAGGTCCACAATCTGTAGGACACTCCCTCTGACTCCTTCCGCGTCTCTTCCAGCTTCTGGTAGCTCCAGCCGGGCTGGGCTTGTCGCCACGGGGGCGGGGGCCCATTTGCAGCCAATGACTCCCATCTGTGTCTCCATCTTTTCATGGCCTTCATTCCGTGTCTCTGCCCGTGTGCCTCAAACTGCCCTCTCCTTTCTCACAAATTGCTGCACTCAGGACAATCTTATCTTGAGACACTAAACTACTTCTCCAAGACCCTATTTCCAGATGAAGTCGGTCACAGGGATCAGGGGTTAGGATGTGGGCATATCTTTTGGGGGGACATAAGTCACACCGCAGTACATTTACTCTCCTGCAGTGGTGTACACACTGGTGGCTCTGAGAGAAGGTGCGACTCAATTCCACGCACGTTCCCTCCAGCACGCTTCACGGGCCCAACGCCGTGCTGAGTGCTGAGAGGAAGACTGGAGCACCGTGAGCCCTGTCTCCTTGGGGCTCACGGTCTTCAGGGAATGAGACTGGCCATGTGCTGAGTGAACAGGGAGGCCAGGGAAGCCGGGAAGGGGGCCCTTAGGCAGCTCCTGACCCAGCAGAGAGGCTGGGGAGGGGCCCAAGGTCCGATGCTGGGAGATGGTTGTGTCGTCCGTATCAGCAGGACATCCTGTGAAGCCCAAGGGAAGCTGGGGCAGGGATAAGGGCTGAGTGGGAAGCTGTAGAGAACATGGCAAGGGCCTGGCCATGGGGTATGACAATTAGGCCAAGACTCTACTCTGCACAGCTAAGGGGAAGGACTCGGGCCCTAAGGACAGGAACCCCAAAGCAGCCTGCGGAGGTTTCAAGGAGCAAGACTAGTGCCAGTAGAACCAAAGTCCGTGACAGAGCAGAAGCAGCACCTGGCTGACTGGAACCGAGCAGGGTCAGTGCTGACGAGCCTCATATTCCCTCTGCCTCAGCCAGTGCAGGCTCCCACCTGGGAAGTCTGACCTGACAGAGGGCGTGTGGGTACAGGGGCCCAGGGACCACAGGGACAGGTACAGTACACGTCATTGTAATCAAAGCTACCGGGGACCTAAAAATTGAGATAGAAGCAGCACAGACAAAGGGAGAAGGAGGGGGTGTGCTGGGTGACCGAAGTCCAGAGATGAAGGCTCAGGGGCTGGGAGAACACATCAGAAGCCTGGCCTGCTGGTCAGAGGTGTTGGGGTGGGAGAAGGGGCAGGGAAGGAGCTGAGGGAAAGCACGGGACCGAGCTCCTTGACTGGAAGCAGCCCAGCGAAGACATTAAACACCACGGCTTACGGAACTAGATGGTCGGGGTTCAAATCCTGCTTCTTCATCCCCCCAGCTGAGTCACTTTGGGCAAGTTACTTAACCTCTCTGGGCCTCAGCTAAGAATAATAATAGTACCTGCCTTCATAGGGTTGTTGTAAAGATTGAGTTAGAATGTATGAAGCACTGAGAACAGTGTCTGGCACATGGTGCTACGTAAACATTTGTGAGCAGTAGAATTATGTGAAGTAGTTTAAACATTAACCTATATTTCCCAAATTGTGCTCCATGGACTCTTCAACTAAAAGATGCTTCCATCAAAAAGGTTCTTCTAGTCAAATAAATTTGGAAAACGTCTCCTATGATATCCACAACGAGCTCTGACAAGTTCATAGGAACAGGGAGAGGGGGCAAGGAGGGAGGAAGAAAGACCCAAACTGTCTAACTTTATTTAGCCCAGTGTTCCCCAACCCTAGAGAAAAATGGAAGCTTCTGGACACACATCGTGGGACAGTGTTCCACAGGACACCAGTTTGGGAAGTGCCGTGGGGGAAGGCAGTGGGGTAATCTCTGAAAGTAAAGGAGTGGGTCTCTAGGACAAACCTCGGGCAGGGGGCAGGGGTAAGCCCCAGCAAGACTCAAGTGCCCAGAGAGGGAGGAAGGAAGGAGGGGCCAAAGTGCCAGGGGGAGGGGCCATACAGGAAGGGAAGGGTGCTGGGAGAGACCCACGACGGGGGCTAGAGAAGACCAGGGTGCTAGTGGATGTGAAGGGGAGAGAGAAGGAGGCAGAAGGGACCCTGAGGACTCACATGTGGGAGGCAGGAAATGGGGGAGCAGGAAGTGGGTGAGGAGTCGGGGCACCCTTCACTTACACAGCCACTCAGTCTCCACCCGCTTGCCCCGCCACTCCTCCCGCTGTGTGACTGTGGTGGGTCTAAGCCCTGTGGCTTCCCAGAGGAGAGGCCCAGAGAAGGAAAGGTAGGGACAGCTGCCCCTTGGGAAAGAACAGCCCCCAGAGGCACAAAGGCATGCTGTCCGCACTATGCACAGACGGTGTGGTTGTAGAGCCGGCAGCAGTTATCCAGGGCCTGTGGGCTGAACTCTGGGCCGGTGCTGAGGAAAAGGAAAGGCTGCAGTCTGAGCTGCAGGACGGGCTCCGCCGGCCTCTAAAGCCTGTGCAACCCTGGGGAAGTTGCTCCATGTCTCTGTTCGGCCCTTTCTCCCCAAGTTTGGTTCTCAAACCCCACTTCCTCCCCCCCGGCCACATCAGTCACAGCCAAGACATTTCTACCTCTCATCCTGGTGCCCAAGGCATCCCCCAGGCACCTGGGCCTTCTGCATCGTCACTCAGTGCCCCGTAGCCCTCAGCCCAGGCCCTCACCTCTGGAAGGCCTCTCGGCAGCACCGGTACACCTCAAAGCTGCTGGCGCTGAGGGTGGTGTTCAGGAGCATTGTGCAGTTGACCTGGGTGCCCCCGGGCACGTAGAGGATCCCTACGCAGGGAAAGCAGCGGTGAGCAGGGCGCCTTTCCCTACTGCCCGTCCCCGGGACTTCCAGGGGCCAGAGCCCCAGCCCCCAGCCCTGCCCTGGGGCCAGCTGCAAAGCCAGGTCTCAGCCAGGCAGGGACTCACCTGCCACACAGGCGTTCACCAAGGACACACAGGCACCTGTGCAGAGTGCCCGGAGCACAATCTGGGAGAAGTCGCTCCTCCGCTGGGGGGCCATGGAAGCTGCAAGGGTACAGAAGAGCTCAGGGCCAGGACACCACAGGCCTCTCTGCCCAGGCTCTGCACCTCTGGCTGTCTCTGCTGACGCCCCTTCTTCTCCTGGGTGGCCAGAGGGATGGACGCTGTCCTCCTGACCACAGGCTGAGGGCGGGAGTCCTCCCTGGCTTGACTTGGGCCTATAGGTAGCACTCCACATCTCCCCATACACCATAAGTGGCAGACATATGAAAAGAACGTGAGTCTGGAGTCAGGGATTAAATACAGTCTGGGATTAAATACAGGCTCGGCCACTTGCTAGCTGAGTAACTTGGGCCATCACTTCATTTCTCCAAGACTCAGTTTCCTGCTCTGTAAAATGGGATGACTACACCCCAGACAGGGGGAGTGTGAGGAGTGGAAATGGTTTTGTAAAGAGCTGAGAGCTGAGCGGAGCCTTCCTCCCTAGGGATCCCCCCCACTCCCTGCCATGCCTGTCCACAGTGGGTGCAGGAACTTGTAGGCCAGAGCCTCAGGGGACAGGAAAGCACCGTACCTCTCACGCCTCCCCACATCCTGAGCCAGGCCCGGCCTGCCCTGTCCCTCAGCCCAAACAACAAAGAAATTATGGAATTCCTGGGCTGGGAGAAGCCTCCATGGCCATCTTGCTCAGGCCCCACCTGACACCAATGGGGGAACTGATCTCCGGGCAGGCGTTTCACAGCCAGGACTGGAATCTAGGTCCCTAATTCTCCAGCACTCTGGGGAGGCCCCCCCCAGGACTCACTCAGGCCTCCCAGCATGATTCCAATGGAGCTGAAGTTGGCAAATCCACAGAGGGCATATGTCGTGAGGACCTCTGCTCTGACCTGAAAATACAGAAGACAGGTGAGGAAGGGGGTCCCCTCAGATGGGACGGGAGCACCGGACACCACCCAGCTCCCTGGCCTTAATGTCACCCACTTGCTCTGTGTCTTTGACCTTGGAAGTGCTCAGTGCTGCCCCCGCCCTGGCCTTGCCACCCACCTCTAAGTCCGTTCAAGCTGCACCACCTCAAACACAGAGCTCTTCAATCTGCTTAGCTTAATTTCCAGCCTTTCTGGGCATGATTCAGGCTTTCTCAGTCCTACCAAGCTCTGGACCCAGGGGGCACTCGCGTGGGTGGCCCTATCCCAGCCCTCTGCCGTCTTGCCATCTGTCTACTGTGAACCTCTTGGGCTGAGAGCCCTCTGGCTCCTGTCATGCTGAGGGTGGAGGGTGGAGTGTGGCCTGGTGAAGACAGTGAGGGACTTGGAGCCCAACCAACTTGGGTTCCAGGCCTGTCCCCACCTATAATCAGGTTGAGCAAATCAATAGCCTCTTTATGTTTCAGCTTCTCCATCTGGAATGTGGGGATGGTCGTTCTAGCCTGGAAGGGCTGTCTTAAGGATTTTTACCATGTATGGGAAGTATCAGGTGTACAGTATGTGTTCAAGCAAAATAATTCTCCTTCTCTTTTGCTCTGAATGTTTAACTTCTCAGAAAAAAGTGTTAAGAGTCAAAATGGAACAATTTGTAAGAAAAAAATTGGCTTAGACCCATACCTCACACCACATAAAAAAATTAATTCTAAATCAAAGATGCAGATAAAAATTAACATTTTAAACAAATAATAGGAAACATAGGATAGTGATTATTATATCTATAAGGTAGTATTATAACCCATTCTGGAGAGAAGCCAACTGAGGCTCAAAGAGGTCAGGTAACTGAGAAAGTTCGCAGAGCAAGAAGGCAGCTGTGTCACGTCTGAACTCAACTCTGACTACAAAACTCATACGTTTAAACACTTCACTACATTATTTCAGGAACTTAACACTTACTAGATTTCTGGAATAGAGATAACTTTCTATGTTATCCATAAAGGAAAAGATTGGTATAAAATTCGTTTTAAGAAAAATCCCTGAATACAAAATAAATACAAAATAAAGGGGGGGGAAAGATTAGGAAAAATATGTGTAGAAAATATAACAGAAAAGGATTAATGCCTTTAACATAAAGAGTTTATGCAAATTGACAAAAAAAATATGAAGGCACCTGCATCTTGCTGGCTCACCTACAATCACCCTCCATACAGCAGCCCGAGGAACGTGACACGTCAAATCTTCAGTAACTTCCTAAGACGCCTGGCCTGGGCCACTCTCTTTTACGACTGGTTACCACCTTCTCTAATTGCACTTCTTGACTCTCAGTTTCTCCAAACAAGTGCTTTTCAACCTCAGGATCTTGGCACGTGCCTCTTTGCCTAGCACGCTCTTCCCAGCTTCTCCTGGCCCCTTTACCTCCCTCCAAGACTTAGCTTAAATGCCACACTGCAAGAAGGCCTTATCTGACCAGATCAGTCAAGGAAAACCCCTTCTCTGTTTCTCCTTGTTTCCTTCAGAGAACTTACCATGAATTGTGGTAATTTTATTTTTTATTCTTTTGCTTTCTTGTGTTTTGTATCTGTCTTTCATTTTCATGATCCCAAGGACTATGTCTGTGTAATTTCCATTTTTATCCCTGGCACTTTAGCGGTCTCAACAAATACTTGCTGAAGGAACGAAGTTCATTAAAAAAAAAATGTCCTGAAGGAATGTACCATCCATCGTCTCCAGAGGAGAGAGTGAGACTGGAGATGAGGATGAGGAGAGGGAAAACCAGTGCTTTTTACTCCATACAAACCTTTTTTAAAACACTAGAGTACATTCCTTAACAAAAAAAAGAAAAAATATATCATGTTAAAAGTTCCTAGTAACCCAAGAAATGCAAATTAAAGCAATGAGGCATTATTTGCCTGTTCAAATAGCATTTTTTTTTTTAAAGAGGCCACTCAATACTGTTCAGTGTATGGTGAAATCAATGCTCACAGGCACAGCCCAAGGGCCATTTCAGTTGCTACAACCCTTTGGGAAAGTTACTGGCAGCAATCACATGGGGACTCGTGGCATGTGATTCAGTCATCCCACATCTGGGAAAGCTCCTGAGGAAGCGATCTGTGAGAAGGAAAAAGTTCTGTGCATGAAGCTATTCCTTTAAGCATCATATACAAGTGCCAAACACTGAAATTAATCTGAATGGCCTGACAGCAGGGGATTGGTTAAATATATGAGGAAACAGATATCGAAATGATGCTTACGTCGTAATAGTAGGTGGGAGAAAAGCTGGCGACAATAGAGTATGAATGCTATAGTGACAACTATGTGAATTCTCTTAAAAAGTATAGAAAAAATGTATAAGGCAACAACAGCTGTTATTTCGGGATGGTGAGATGGGTAATTTTTTCATTCCCAATGATTTTACATAGAGCTTTCATTCTTTTACAAAAGATAATAGAAAGAGCCAATCCCTGAACTGAATGCAGTGTACTGATAGTGATGTAGTGGTGAGGTCTCCCTTCTTCACTTCCAGCTCACTGGACACTCACATCTATTCCTTTGGGGTGGACGTGGCAGATGCTACACCAGTTTTCCAATAGAAATTTTTCCCAGAATCCAATAGGGCTTTTCAACAGGAGAGGCAAGGAGCAGCGGCTGTCCCAAAGCCACACAGGATGGAGGCCCACCTACAGCTAGATCTCAGATATCTCCAACAAGGCTCCTTCCCCACTCATCAGCCTCCTAAGAGATCTCAAGGTGATGGCAGTGAAGCCTGAAGCCATCTTCTTGCCTACGGCAGTAGGATGTCAGGGGTTGAGGGCTACTTCAGTGTGTCTCAGCAAAGGCAGAGAGCCAGAAGAGCATCTGTGTCATGCCCCTGCCTCAGGGAGGGGACCGGGATACTCACGGAGATCCACTGCTTCTTGGCACCAATCCACTCCTCAACCCCTGCAAGGCGGCGCTGCTTGTACTGGGAGAGCTCCTGATAGGCCACAAACTCATTCAGAAACAGCTTGATCCCCAGCAGCTCAGCCACCACTGGGCAGTCCTCCCAGGCCACACCCATCAAGAAGGCCAGAGGCCGAAGGGCATAGGAGCAGATGAGCTGAGGCGTAAGGCAAAAGGAGCTGCTGGGATCTGGGCTGGCCTGGGGCCTCTTGGATACCCAACCACCACCCACCATCTGGGGACCGCCCCCTCCACAGAGCAAATGCGGTGGCCAAAACTATACCTGGAAGCTGAGTCCCTGAACGTCCACCATGGCCCCCAGCCAGGAAAGAGCAGCGTTGATAAAGGCTAGCACAGCCAGGAAGGCAATCAGGTTGGCTGCAATGTTGGCTATGATCCTCACAGAGACGGCAGCCCCACTGCTGGTGGCTTCTAAGAGGTTCTGAGCATCTCTGTTGTTGGGATCAAGAGCCACCTTATTGGCCTATCCCCACAAACAACAGAGCCCTCCATCTTATAGGATCAGAGAAGAAGCCGAGGGTCCTTGTTTTCTCCCTGAGAGAAAGGGGCTGGTCCCAGCACCAGGATAGGACTCAGACTTCTAGCACACAGCTGTCCAAGATAGGGGCCATTAGCCACGCGTGGCTTTTGAGCACTTGAAAGGAGACTGCTCAGAACTGAGATATGTTGTAAGTATAAAATACACACTGGATTTTTTTAGTTTAGTACAAAAAATGTAAAATAGCTTATTAATCATTTTTATATTGATTACATGACAATATAACATTTTGGATGTATTGGGTTAAGTAAAATATTTTATCAAAATCACCTCTTTCTTTTTACTATTTTAAAGATGGTACTAGAAATTTTTAAATTACAGATGTGTATCACATATTTCCACAGGACGGCGCTGCTCTGGGCCTTCAGGAAGTTGGAGATGGGCCTGACCTCACCACCACATTCACTACCCCAAGAACACTTGTCAAAAGTGGTGCCTTTTTCAACATTTTTAAAGGATTAAATGTTACAGGACTGCTGTTAAGACTATGATGAAGAGATATTGGGAGGTGAGTAAAATCCACAATGGCGCTCAATATGTCAATATGTGATTGACACATTGATGGTCTGAGCTCAAGGCATGTAGAGAAGGTGGCACGGAGCCTTTTCACGACTGTCCTCACTACACACGCACCAGGCCACTGTCCCATGCCTTGAGCAGTCCATTGTTTCTGGCTAGTTCCAAGGCTGGAAATTAAGATGTAAAAACTGGAATCCGTGTTTTTGTGAACAAAACCACAACAAGGGCAGTGGAGAGGTGGGCCTGGGATTGGTGGAAGGGCAGACAAAAAGGGACCCACTGCTGCTCCCACTCTGCTCCTGTCCCCACCGTCCACCACCACCACGCGTCCCTCTGCTGGCCCTCCTGCTGTGCTCACCCACAGCTCAGTCTCACTCCTTCCGCACTCCTGAACTTAGACTCCTCCACCTCTGGGTAGACTAGCTTGGAGAGGGCCAAAGCACAAGGGGCAGCCATCACAGACGCAGCAATCAAGGAGGCAGCATCAATCTGCAAAAGTGAGTATGGAGAGACAGTCATGGGACGTGCCAGAGCCCAGGAGCGCAGCCCAGGGCAGCAGGGGCCATTGTATTTGGCCCCAGTGGTATGTCGTCATCATCAGCACTGCTGCCATCGCTATTGATAATGACAGCTTGATGTGTAGAGGATTGCAGGCTACAACGTACAGAACCTCATATTGTCCCCAGTACTTCTGTAAGTGAGGCAGGATGAGTACAGTTGACCCTTGAACAACACGGGTTTGGAATGCCAACCCTCGGGTAGTCAAAAGACTGCGTCTAACTTTTGACTCCCCAAAACCCTAACTACTAACAGCCTATTGTTGCCTTACTGATAGCATAGTCAATTAACGCATATTTTGCATATGTATTATACACTGTATTCTTATAATAAAGTCAGCTAAAGAAAATGTTATTAAGAAAATCGTAAGAGAAAATATATTTGAAAATTACTGAAAAAATCGACATATAAGTAGACCCATGCAGTTCAAACTCAACCTGTTCAAGGGTCAACTGCAGTTGACCCTTTTTATTATCTCATTTTACAGACAAGGAGACTGAGACATCAGACAATTAAATGTGACTTGGCCAAGGCATTAGAACACATTATGTCTGTTGGCTCCAAGTTCAAGTTTCTTCCTTCTCTTCCAGGCTGTCTCCCTTTGATCACTAACCAGACGGTTGGTTCGCCACTGGCTGAGGGGTTTGTGATGGTTTCAGAGAAAGCTCATGGAACCTGAGAGTTGGGGTGGACTCAAGAGGTGACCCAATTTGACCTCGCGGTGTAGGAATGTCTTCCCTCTACAGGATCTCTCCTCACATACTCACTGTAACAGGGAACGCATGGCGTCCAAGCAGCCCATCACACCCACTCCTGTGGCCAGAGAGTTCTTTCTCAGGAAATTTACCCCCTGCAACAGCCATCCTGTGGCCCTGGGTTCTGCCATGTCCTGGAGCTATGCTCAGAGGCCCTTCCCAACAAAACGGAGCCACCTGACCCCAGCATTATTCCTTCCTAGATTTTTATCCTGACTGTTGTCCCAAACCTCTGCTTCTCTGTTCTCCTCCACAGAGATAGATGGGACACTTTTTTACCACTATGATATTTACTAAATGGGAAAATCAGAACTAACTCAAACATCTAGCACTGGAGAAACAGCGAAGCATTGTCAAGTTGCCATAGGAAAGGATGGTCACCACGGCTTTGCAATAATGGAGGGAGATGCCCACAAAACTGCATGTAAAACATAACCACGACAATGAAAAAGAACAAAAAACAAAAAAACTCCAAAATTATGCGTAACAAGAAGATCAGAAAGAAATACACCAAAATGTCAACTGATTGTCCATCCCTGACTAATGAGGCCAGGGCTGATTTTCTTTTCTTTCTGCTTTTTTGTATATTTCAAAGATATATTTTGCTTTTATAAACAGAGAAATAAAATAGAATTCTTCTCCTTAAATTGTGTAATAAATCAACTGTAGTTCTTCAATTTTAAATAAAAAGGATAAAAAGGAGGGGGTAAGTTTAAGCTGCATACTCAGGCCAATAAAAGCCCAGGCCCAGGGCCACGGAAGTACCTGGAACTGCCACTGAAGACAGGCCTGGGCGACTTTCTAAGGCTCTGAAACTCATGTAATATCCTTCTTCTTCTTTTAAACCCCATTGGTTTCTTTTCGATGGTAAGCAAAAACCCCTTAAGACATGAACTAGCACCAGCACGACCTCCTCTGCCCCTGTCACAGGCACTGGGTGTGCAGACCCTGGCCCTGTGGGAAGAAGCCAGCCTCAGGGCAGGTATCCTCTCTGGACTTCTGGGCTGGGCTTTGGAACTTCACTGGCCTCCTCCTCAGCTGCCCATCTCCAGTAGGGACAGTGCCACACCTGGAATCCTAGGATCTTCCCTCCAGCAGCCAGTATGCTTCCTCCAGCTTGGAGGTTACCTCTGGTTTGTTAATTTGAGTCCCAGCAGGAAACATGCCTGACAGTTGTCCCATTCCTGGACACTGTAAGCCAGTCGTGGCCACAGCTTCAAATGCCCCATCCAGTCATGTCTCGTTCATCTTGGAAAGGGCCAAGTCCTGCACAGGCAGGGCTCCCTGGGCCATGGGGTCAGCGTGCACAAAGCCTCCCCATGGTCCCCCAAAGCCACGACATCCCCCGGCCCGCCTCCAGGCACCTGGTCAGGAATGCCTTCGTCCAAGCATCCTAGGACTCAGGTTAGGGAAGGACAGAGGGTCTGAGCCTTCTCTTTGAATTTTCAAAAAGCTCTTTACTAGGAAAGGAAATAAATCCAGGCAACTACAAAGCATAAAGTTGGTCTAGTTCAGAAGGATGGATTTCCTAATATGTCTGGGAAAGAACTACCAAGGCTTCGATATCATGAGAAGTGCCTTCTGCCTGGTTTTGCATTTAATTCTTAAACTGCTATGAGCTGGGCAGTAATCCTGTTGACAGACATACAAGTAAATGCTCACTTGGCCCTGCTCAGGATGCCACAGACCCTGTCCCAAGGGATCTCACTCTTGTGCAACTGAGGAGCATCAGTGGCTGACCCCCTCAATGTTACCCTGCCCAGCCTTGGTCCACAGCTCCAGACACACATTTAAATATCTTCTCATGGTGGCCCTTGAACCAGAGGGGTGGGTAGAGAGACCAATTTCCGGGTTTAGCAGAGAAAGCTGGTGCTTGCTTTAGAGCTTTTGGGAAATATGGTGAAAATGGAGATGTATGTGGAGGCCCCCATGAAAGGATTCAGTCAGGTGGCCCCTGGGACCTCAGACCAGGGAAGAAAGTCTAGACCGGCACTGTCCAACACAAATATAATGGGAACCACATCCATGATTTTAAATTTTCTAGTAGCCAATATAAAAAGAAACAAGTGAAGTTAATTTTAACAATATATCTGATTTAACTCAATATATCCAAAATGTTTTTTCCACCCATGTATCAATATAAAACTTATTAATAAAATATACATATATATTTTTTTCCCATATGATATCTCATAGCAGATCTCATTTCAGACCAGCCACATTTCAAGTACTCGACAGCCACATGTGGTGAGTGGCTACTGTGTCAGACAGCACAGGTCTATAATATCCAGGTATTAGCAATAGGAGGGGTGAAGGGCAAAGGGAGCCAGAAGCCGAGCAACAAGGAGAACGGAGAGAGCACGAGGGATCTTTATGGAATTCAGGGGTTGAGGGCAGAGCCAAAGACACAGTGAAGAACAGCCTGGAGGAGAGAGTGAAAGGAAAGAAGGGAGAGGGTAGAAAGGCAGGGTTCTGGGAGACCCCGAAGCTGCTGCAGTGGCGGCCAAGAGCCAGGTGGGGGCAGAAGAGAACTTCTCTGATACCAGATAAGTTCTGAGGTGCTCTTCACCTGCGCCAACTATGATGATAGCTCTGGGGCTGCCACACTAGGGGCTGTACATAAAGGCCCATGACCACCTGGTTGATCTGGCAGCCTTTGCGCAATCTGTAGAGATTCACGGAAGCGGATATCCAGGCCCTATCAGTGGGGAGGCCTAAGAAAGGAGAGGAAAGTAGGCTAAGCTGTAATAGCAGCTACATCCACGTAGTAGAAATAATACCATTCTTTAAACTAGCTATGAGACCCAAAAACAGGTTAAGACAGTTAAAGGTCCTAAGTCTCCAAAATATTATGGCATCCTCTCCTCTAATACGCCACCATAAAATATTTCGGGAACAGTTTTGAGTTTCCATTTTTGAAATGTCAAATTCCTTCCTAAATCAACTGGTGGAGGGGGGGGGGTGGGATGCACTAGCTCTGATAGGCCTTTCTTAAGCCTTGGTGCGAATCAGGTGACCTCTAAAATGCTAGATGGGAGGGTGCCAGGCCAGAAGACCAAGCCCCAGAGTGCAAGGGGCCTTCTTGAAGAGTCACGCAGCCGCCTCTCTACCCAGGCAGCTGTGTGGGCCTGTGCTGATGAGGTTACTAGTGTGGCCCAAATGTCCTGAGGGAAGGAGGGGCCGAGGGGCAGGCTGGCTTGTTTCAAGCCCACCCCTCAGCCACCCCCAAGGACAGAGACAGGTGGAATTTGAGACTACAGAAGGAGACTGTGGGTGTCATCCCCTCACACATGCACACACATCAGGAACAGTGAAAGGCAGACCGTGGTCCACCTCACTCTAGGGACTAAGTGGCAATGCACTGTATGGAGAAACTTACCCAACTCATCCCCTGACGGCTCGACATTTACATTCTTTTGTTTATTCCTTTTTGCTATCACAAATAACGTTGGAATTTTGCATGTTTTGAACACTCATCAACATATTTCTATATCGTAATATTTCTAACTGGGTCTAAAGGAAGGAGTATTGCAAAACTGACTGCTAGATGTTCTCCAAAAAGATAATGACAAATTATACTCTCATCAAGTGTGTTCATACCCCAAAAGAGATGTAGGCGCCCAGCAGGGAGCCGGCAATCGTGGCGTAGCCTCCGGTCATGACAACATGGATTTCAGAGAGGGTCATGTCTGCCAAGTAGGGCTGGATCAGTAGAGGAGCCTCCGTCTGCAAACAGGAAAGACATCAGACAAACAGAACTGGCCAGGCCAGCACAGGCACCTGGGGGTGTCTCCTCCCCAGCGGTGAGCAGGTCACAGTGAGTGCTGAGATCTCAGGAGAAGAGACAGCAGGTGGGGTAAGGACTGTGGCTTGTGCTTGGCTGAGCCTCTCTGAACCTCAGCATTGGCTGGGCTCTGTGCAAGGACCCCCAGCCCTTCCCCTTGGCCTGATAATGCTCCTCCGTATCAAGTGCCTACCATGTCCAGGCACCCCACTAAGCACCCCACATTCATTACTCACAACCTTCTGAGAAAGAAGAGATCATCCCTATTTTCCAGGAGAGCGAACAGGATCAGAGAGGTTCGAAGAATGATCTCTGTTCACACAAAGGGCCAGAAGCAGATGTAACTCCAGGCCTAAGCTCTTAATGAAGCCTGGGGGTTGCCAGAAGGAAAGGCAAATATGTCTTTTGGTGACTCAAATGTTGGGCAGATGGGCCAGGTTCCAGGAACAGTCTGAAGAGGCTCACTCTCAGGAGGGTCAGGCCTTCTGAAAGGGACAGGGGACTTATAGTGCCTTCAGAGTCATATTTACTTTGGAAAATACCTTTTCAAAAAGAGGGAGGAGGAAAAAGACAAAATTAGGTAGTGCAAAGAACCCTGGTCAGAAAGAGGAAACCTGGATTCTAAGTCCTGGCTTATCCTGTGGGATCTTGGCAAGTCATTCCCACTCCTGAGCCTTGCTTTCCTCTTTTACAAAAGGAGAACGTGGGACTCCAACTGTAGGATTTGTCAGTCTCTAAGCTGATGAAGACAGCCTAGACCTAGAATGGTAGAAGGTGCCAGACAGATACCATCCTCCCTGGCATGACCCAGGCAAAATGGACCCCCAGACATGCATTCGTGGGGCAGCCGCCTTTGATGACCCTGGGAGAAGGTGCACGTGACTGAATCAGAGCTCCAGCGAACCAGAGCCCTGCCTTCCCTGGGAAGGCCACAGGACCCACCTGGCTTACAAAGATGTTTCCAGCCACGCTCAGGGTTTCGGTGGCCGTGGTGCCCATGGTTACCTGCATCAGCCAGGCAATCTAGAAGGAAGCAGGGTGCTTTTTGTGGGCTGGCATCAGCAAGCCTCAGAGGCAGAGAGAATCAGGGATAGAATTACCTTACAAATCTTCCTTCCAAATCCCAACCTAGGTAGAACCCCCCACATAGATTTCCCCAAAAGGTCCATTCATCTTCTTCCAAACCTCCGTCAGTGGGGCCTACCATCCACAAAAAAATGGGTTCCCTGGTCAAATGTATCTGAGAGGCACTGTACACACACACCTTGGAGATAACCAGTACATACTGTTTAGTAAAGGCTCAGAGAAGTCCTGCACGAAGCTCGTTTAAATTTGTTAGCTTCACAAAATCAACTGACCGTGGGATCCCTTTACCTTGTAGCATTTATTAACCTGATACAGAACTAGAGTTTTGTGAAAAAGGCTGTGGGAAACATGAATTAGAAAGTTCCTCCTTTCGATCAAGATGAAATCTGCTTCCCTGGACCTTCTCCTCTGCGGGCACCTCTCAGGCTGCCCTTCCCCCTCCTCTGCCCCGGCCTTCTCTTTCCCAGTCCCATCATTCCTACTTCCTTCAGCCATTCTACGGATGCTGTCTGGCCCTTCCACTCTCCCACCAACAATTCAGTTTATCACAGCTCCATGGTTGATCACATTCTCCAGATTTGAGGATCACTGCCTTCCTCCTGCCAGACACTGAGCTCTCACCTAACCACAGGTGGTTTCTGCATTTCTGGTAGCCACCTGATGGTACCGGGTTATTCTGAGTTCAATCAGCTAAAAGCTTAGAATCTTTTGCCAGGACTGATGCTATCTCTTGTGTCCTGGTTTTGTACAGCAGGTTGTACAGAAGATAAGCATTTACAACAGCTAAGTCTGGCCAATGCGGCTCACTGCTCCAGTCTCAGAACTTTAAGTATAAATCTTTCTTTCCCTTAACATTTCTTCTCAATGCAGCCTCAGTTCTGCAAACTTCCCTCCCACAAAGACCTCCTTGGATTTTCGTGCCACTTAGTGTATCATGACGAGAGACTCTGTGAAAGGATGTTTGGTTGGCAGTAGGTTTGACAGGGTATAGACCCTGGGATCAGGGGATTCTGGAAAGGTCCAAGCTCTCAGAGCAGGGGACTGGGAGAAGATTTCGGCTGGGAGCATGGCACTCTGGGAGAGAATGAGCCCTGTGAGCAGGTGGCTGGGAGAGCACAAGCCATGGCACTGGGAACTCACCTTCAGGATCACCCACTGCATGAGGCCCACGTAGTAGAGAACTGACGTGATGCAGCTGAAGAAAACAATAATGGGCAGAACCTGCCAGGAAAGAGCAGGGGCCTGGGTCAGAGGCAGGCAGGTGCAGGGGACCGGGCAGGGCCTCCAAGCCTCCGGACAGCCCGTTCCATCTGAGGCCTTGCCACTCGGAGGCCGGACAGGGTCAGGGAAGCAGCTCTGAACTCAGTGCATGAAATCACACATGGGCCCTCTTTGGAGTTCCGGCCCCTGTAAATACTGACCATTCACTCGGCAATCTTCCCCCCTTCCCTCACCAAAGGTGAAGCCTGTGCTGTGGTAGAGAGGCAGGACCTGAGTCCTCCACTTTCTATCACCTGTAGAATGAGGACAGGATGCCTACCCATCAGGGCTGTGAAGGTTAAAGAAGCTGGCTCGGGGCCTGGCTCCTTGCACAGTGTCTGACCTCTGCCATGAGCTCACTCCCTGACCCCTGACTCTAGCCTTAACCTCCCTCCTGTGCTTTGGGCCTGAATTAGGGGTCCCTCATCTCTCTAGTGCTCTACTTCCACTCACTGCCAGCGAGCTCAGAAGTGGACTACTCGTGGACCTGCAACTCGTGTTTCCTCCTGTCGCTCCATTCCCTGGTCCCAGGCTTATCGCTTCTCTTTGCTCACTCCAAGCCTCAGTAATTCTTCCTTCAAAACTTTTCTCACATCCATTGCTAGTCTCCAGGCCAGGGCCGCGGCCTGTGCTGCTTCACAGCGGGCTGACTTACAACAGGGAGGACTGGCAACACGGTAAAGGTCTCCCCGGGGAGGGCGAGTTCGATGACCTGCGGGATGGTCAAGGGGCGTGCTGAAGTACGGAGGCAAGAATGAGGGCGCTCTCTGGGCTTTGGGGATGATTTCCAAGATCGCTGTTAAATGCAAAAGGGAAGGTGGAGAACGGGGTGCTGTTAGGTGCACAGCAAAGGGCAGGGGTGGCACTGGGTGTGCTCTCGCGTGGGCGCGCAGTATCACGAGAAGGATCTGCAAATGGCCGGTGATGGCCGTTGCCTTGGGGAGGGAATTGGGTGACTTGGGGGTCAGGGTGGACGGAGGCTCGCTCTTTACCATATTCCCTTTCGCTCTGTTGAAACGTGTTACTTGTTCCAAACAGTTTTAAAATAAGTTACACAGTGCTAGTAACAACACAGCAGTACTCTTGTGCTAAAATGGTAAGTGGGAAAATTGGAACGTTAAAACCACTGAAAGAGGGCCGAGAGGCAGGACACCCAAACAGCCAAAGTTGCTTCTGCGTACTGGGCCTGTGGACATTTTGTTTTCTTTTTTCTCTATGTCCAATTTCTCATCTGCTCCTCTAATTTTCTATAACATGGACACTTCTCAGGGGTGGGGAGCACGGGCAGAAGAGAGGTTTGGGGAAAGCTCGTCAGCTCGGTTTTGAACTTGCTGGGTTTGGGATGCCTGCAGGACATCCAAGTGGAATGTTGAGTGGGGAGCTGGACAAAAGGTCAGGAGCAGGGGTGAGGTCTGGGCCAGGCCTCGGTTTGGGCTCCTGAGCACAGAAGCGCAGACTGAGGCTGGGAGGAGATACAATTCAGAGGAAATCGCCCTGAGTGTGAAGAGCAGTGACGAAGACCGGGGCCCTGCGGTCAGCGTCTTAAGGGGTGAGAGGGGAAGGACAGGCGCATGGAGGAGACGGAGGACAAACAGAGGGTTGGAGGACATCCAGGAGACAAGGACAGCTTTTCCAGAAGGGGCGGTCGGTCAGCTGTGCCAGATGCATCAGAGAACTCTAGAGAGGTAGGGACTGAGATGGACGCCTGGCACTTAGGGATTCAGGGGTCCCCGGTGTCCTAGACGAGAGAGTCGGACGAGGGTGGGGACAGAGGCTAGGTGTCAGTGAACCATGAGAAAGTGGAGACGGCGAGGGCAGAAGCAGGGCTGCGTGAAAAGAAGGAGGCCAGAGCAGGGGGTTGGTGGGGAGGGCTGTTTTTGTTTGTAAGAAGAGAGACTCTGAAGCAATCAAATTTAGGCTCCAGTTCAGAGTGAATGGCTGATCTGGTGGGCCTGGTGACAAGAGCCCGCCAAGGCCCTCCCCCGAGGTAAGAGACAAGCCCCACTGCAGGGCTGGTGCTTTTCTTCCCACAAGAAGCCTGTGGCGTTTATCTGGACCTGCTCCACTCAACATCTTGTCACGCTCTTCACTGCAGTGGGGATATCACCTGACAGAGAACACAGGCATCGGCTGAAGAAACTCTTCCCTGTCCTGTGACTCCTCCTGGCTGCCTGGTGCTGCACACCAACACGAGGGGTGTGACATCACTCTGCTGTCCCTTGGAGTGAAACGCATAGAGGATCACGTACTGTCTAGACGGCTTGTCAAATTTATCCTGGGAGGGACTGCTCGGCAGGCTGGCAGGGCTGCAGAGACTGCCAGAGCCAGGAAGGAGTGTGCCCAGAGCGGTGGTCTGCAGGAGCAGACGTGCTCCCACCAGCAACCGGGAGACATTCTACCTGTGAGGGGAGACTCTGGTGGGGTGAAAGCTGCGCTTGGGATTAACTGGTGACTATCTAGGGAGGGAAGATGAATTGAAGAGAAGAGAGGTGGCCCCAATTTTCTGTGGTGAGACATTTAGTACTCAATAAAATCCCTGAGGCCAATGTGATCTCCCAGCTGGGAAACGTGTCTGGGGCCTGTCATGTGTGAGGTGGCAAAAGACCTGGCAGGCAACTGAAGACAATGCTGCCACGGGAAGGAAGAGGGGAGGGCCACTAAATCCTACCATGTATCTACTGTGTGGTCCTGCTATGTGCTGGGTACCCAATGCAGTGACTCATCAGTCCTCAAAGCCGCGGAGGTAGATGTAACTCTACTTCACAAATGGGGACACTGAGGGTATGAGATGTTGGGTACCTGCCCAAGGTCACACCCTGCAAAGAGACAGAGTACGTCCTAGCCCCCAACCAGTTTGCCAAGATGCTGCCATGACCCTGAGGAGCTCTGCCCTAGGCCAGTCCTGAGGCCACATTACTCTGTCTTCAGGGGCAGCACTCATCCTCTCCAAAGGAGAATCTGAGTCGGGGTGCAGCTGCCCCAGTAAGACCTGACCACTGCTTTGTGGAAACTCAAAGCAGTCTGGGCCTGCTGGCAGCAATGCTCACCTGTAAGTCAAGGAAGAAGAACTTCTACCTCTCTCAGCCAGTGGTTTTCAAAGTGTGGTCCCTGGACTAGCAGCATCGCCTGAGAATTTGTTAGAAATGCAAAACTGGAGCCCCACTCCCAGAGTTTCAGAGGTCTGCAGTGGGCCTGAGAATTTGGCCTTTCCAGGTGCTGCCGTCTGGACTTCACACTCTGAGAACCACGCCCTCAGAGCAGACATCATGTCCTCGCCAGGAAACAGGTTCTGAAGGCAGGATTAAACTCACTCGGACTTGGCCCTGCTGCTTCCTCTCCCTGGAGGGAGCTGAGCCAGGACTCCTGATGACTTCCTGAGGCTGTCTGGGCAAACCTCCACACCACCAGCCCCCGAGGCTCAAGCACTGCTGACCGAGCCGCCACCAGACAATAAACCACAAAAATCCAAAGCTGGAAGATTCCACAGAGGTGACTGTTGCAGTGTCGGCCCCGTCACCAACATTAGGCAAAAGCAGATAAACTGGACACGCCTCCTGACTTCCTGCTCATGCCACCCCTTCGCCCAGAATGACCTCGCCACTCAGTCCCTCGTGCCCATCTCTGCCTGTCAAGCCTTCTTCAGAGACCTCTGCAGGTGCCATGCTGTTACAAGATCTCTCCTGGTTCAACTGTCCCATCTCCCTCCTTTCTACACCCCAACCTGGTCTCCATTTACTTCCCATTCCCTCCTCTGAAAATTCTGCTTACTGAGGTAACCAGTGGCCCCTTAATTACGAAATCCAATGGCACCTTTCAGTCCTTATCTTACTTTTTTTTCCCCAGTCCCTATCTTATTTCATTTATTTATGTGCAAAATTTGACGCCGTTGACCGCCGGAGGTCGCAGAGGCTGCATCAGGGAGATATCCTAAACCCCTTAGGAGATGAAAACATTTTCCTTCACCCTTCACTGTGTGAGCAGCACTGCTGAGCTTAGGAAGTGCATGCTCGTTCCAGAGGCTACAGTGTTAGTAAAGGAACGAGTGAACATTCGCTCCCAGGTCCACCGGACCCAGGAAGGATGGGAGGTGATCGTGTGGGTGGAAAGTTACCAGAAGGGAGATGGAGCCAAGGTGAAATGACTAATCAAGATGATACAGCCAGGAGGTGGCTGCCATGTCAACTGCACTGGACTCCAGGCCAGGGGAGGCGGGGGCGCTAAACTTCCCAGAGGAGTGACGGAGCTGAACTGCGGCCCAGCAGGAAGCAGTTTAGATTCTGAAAATCTGAGCAAGCTCAGAGAAGACTTCCCCAGGCTGATGTGAGCCAAAGGCCTTGGACTAGGTCCACATGGTTCATGGAAAGAACCGAAAGAAAGTTTCTGAGTCTTATATTCAAGTCGGCACCAACAAAGCCATCCCCATCTTGAAGACAAGCCCAAGTCTGGTAAGTGTGCATACACATGCGTGCGTGCGGGTGTGTGTGTGTTTTTTTTGTGTGTGTG